>NC_142341.1:43885000-44185000 GCF_054954075.1 Amborella trichopoda | reverse complement strand
CCTCAGTACAACAATTTGATTGTTCCTCTACATCTCACACTTTCTTTCTCATAATTTGTTGTTTTATATTTTTTTCCCATTAGGTCTCTCTCCCTCCCTCTCTCATTAAATATAGTTCCCAAGATATGCAATCTTGTGCTTGGTTTTCTCATTTGGCCCTTTACTCTCCCTCCGTACCACAATTTGGTTGTTCCTCCATATCTCACACTCTCTCTCATAATTTGTTGCTTATTTTTTTTCCTATTGGTTCTCTCTCCCTCCCTCCCTGCCTCTCTGATTATGCCATAATTTCCAAGATATACAATCATGTGATAAAGAAAAACCAATGGAAAATATAAATACATAGCATAATTACCAAGAAATGTTATCTTGTGCTATCAAGACTATGGAAAACATAAATACAAAAATAGCAAAGAACATATTGAACATGCCAAAAGAAAGACAGTGGGGTTTCAAGAATATGGGCAAGAATTATAATGATTAATAGAGTAAGGAAAATACTGATTTAATGAATAGAAGGAAAACTCATGGGTTTCAAGAAGCATAGCATAGGACATGCTCTCTCCAATTCATGATCTTCACTAAAAATCACAAAATTACTATAAAGAACTTTATAAAAAGAAAATTCTTAGAAACGCTTATGGGCGAATTTGAGTAATGTTTCACCCCGAAATAGATATAGCATGTCCGTTGCGGTTTATACAAAAAAACTGCAACGGCTCTACGACAGCTACAGCGGAATCCCATATTTTTTTGTGTGAAGAAACCCTACAACGGACATACTATGTCTGTGGACATCTTCTAATCCACGCCGGTCGAAAAAATCGAACGGCACTGAGCCTATGGGTGAAAATACAGTTTATTTTCACCCATAGATGTTGTGTAGTCTCTTCTTTTGTAAAAACATATTATTATAGTTAGTTTACAAATTTAGCATCAAATTCAATATCAACAAACCCTCAAACAGGAAACGACATCTCCATATTCACTTTTTTGTAAAATAATTAAAATCCATATTGCATAGCCGCGATTTTTTCTTTTGAAATCCAAAATGCAATATTTGTAACAAATTTGAATATTTTTTTGAAGTACTTTTATTTTAGGCTAGAGTGGCCTGATCCAACCACTCCCCAAATCCAAATCGCCGATCGACTGACGTAAACTAGTTTTTTGGACGACCAATTTACCCCAACCAATCTGACATTTCAAACACTTGTGAACATTACTAAGGGCAGATTATTTTATTAAAGAAAGTGCATAAAGGACATAAAGAAAAGGATGTATTAGACGGTCAAAAATTATAGATTGAATCTCTAAGATGTCTTTTGTTGAACATATCTTCTATAAATATTTAGCCATGGCTAAAATTTGAGATATGTGGCATCCAGCATTTTTACTAGAGTACGCTTTTGTGGAGTGAGAGTAATGCAGATCAAAATTTGGTGGCAAAAAATTTTAATTTTATTTTTTGTCAATTTAATTTTTAGAGATTGGGTTGATTTTTTATTTATTTTGTTAGGATCAATTTTTAGAAATAAGATTAATGAGGATATGTTTTAGTTAAGTTTAATGAAGTCTATATTTTAGGAAGTACCTTTTTTTAGCAAAGATAAGTTTTTAGTTGTATATTAGTGTCCGTATTTTCTAGGCGGGTTTTCATTTAAGAAAGTTAGAGTATTTCTTTTAGAGTCTTCTTTTGAAATATAAAGGCAAGTACGATGTAGTTAGCTTGTTTGGAAGGTTATCTTGTAATTCATTTAGGAAAGTTTATCTCTTGTATTAGTTGGGGTAAAAGGTGTTTATCTTTAGTTTTTAAAAACTATATTTTGTTTTCTATTTTAAAGGGGGTGTTGTCTTTTTGTGTTGGGTTAAAACTACAAAAGATAATGAGTAATGTGGTGAAAATGATGTATTAGGGAATTGTAATTATCTTTTATGAAGTTGGATGGAAGAATATGGAAAGACTCTAGAGATAGATTCATTTTAGTTAGTTATCATTTTCAGTTTTTAGTAGGGAGATTTATTAGGGGTTATCTTTTGAGAGTCACATGAGGAGGTGATTTAAATGTACAAAAGGAAGCACACACCATGTAAAGGGGGATTGAATTTTGATTAATAAAGAAAGTGAATTCATGGAGAGAGAGAGAGAGAGAGAGAGAGGCCCTTTCAGGATTTTATTTCTTCTCTTGTGTTTATAGGCCCGTGCTGGACTACTCAGATCCACACGTTTTGTTGTTTCTTCTTGGTGTTCATCGAATGGCATCATGCTCGTGGACAAGTTCTATGGTCGTGTATCAAGACTCCACCCTTATAGCGATAACAAAACCTCCGAGCACTCCAAGAGATGGAGAACAAAAGTTTGAGAAGGCAAGTAAAATAGCTAACCCTGTGCTTAACGTAAAAACTAGCTTCGACACACCATGATGATGGTAGAAAATTGGATACGATTTTCGAGAACCCATCCCATGCTAACGCTTTGTGTTGGAAACTGATGGTCGAGAGATTGATCTACCTAAGTTTGATGAAGAACCAGTTGAAGATGAAGAACATGTAGTTTTGGATCTTCAATTGCAATCATCATTCTTGGAAGTCGCAGGTTACCCCATCTTTGTTGAAGTTCCTGTTTTTTTATGAAGAACAAGAAAAAAGGAAAGAAGTTATCTTTGAGGTAGCTGGGATATCTAATTTTGTAATCGATAGAGAGATGGAAACTCAAAATCTTTATTTGAACCCAAAGGAGATCGAGCATTTGGAGATGCATACCAAATAAACAGAAGCATATGTGATGTGCCCTAAGGTGAAGCAAGAGAAATTTCAGCAAGTTTATGTGGTTGAAAAATCAATATACAACGACGCTTTCCTCAAGGGTTTCATAATTTCAGTGCACCATTGTTGTGACTTGATCAATGCAGTAAACCATAGGTCACATGATCATTTTTTCAATATTCAGGTTGAAGAAGGTGGCGTGACTACTACAAATTTTATCTTAGTGTATTTTAAAATTCGAGGATGAGTATTCTCCAACTAGGGGAGAATGATACAGATCAAAATTTGGTGGCTACAAATTTCAATTTTATTTTTTGTTAATTTTATTTTTAGAGATTGTGTAGACTTTTTATTTATTTTATTAGGATGAATTTTTAGAAATAAAATTAATAGGGATTTGTTTTAGTTTAGTTTAATAAAGTCTATATTTTAAGGAGTATCTTTTTTTAAAGATAAGTCTTTAGCTGTATTTTAGTGTACGTATTTCTAGACGGGTTTTTATTTAGGAAAGTTAGAGTATTTCTTTTGATTTCTTCTTTTGAAATAAAAAGATAAGTATCATGGATTTAGCTTGGGAGGAAGGTTATCTTTTAATTCGTTTAGGAAAGTTTATCTCTTGTATTAGTTGGGGGTACAAGGTGTTTATCTTTAGTTTTTAGGAAATATATTTTGTTTCCTACGTTAAAGTGGGTGTTATCTTTTTGTGTTGGGTTGAAAGTAGGGAAAATAATGAGTCAAATTTATCTTTTGTATTAGTTGAGGGTACAAGGTGTTTATCTTTAGTTTTTAAGAAATGTATTGTATTTTAAAGGGCGTGTTATCTTTTTGTATTGGGTTGAAACCAAAAAAAATAATAAGTCACACAAGTCGAAAGGTAAAGTAGGGAGTCCTAATTATCTTTTAGGAAGTTGATAGATGAATATTAAAGGAATCTAAAGATAGATTTATTTTGGTGTGTTATTGGTTTGAGTTTTTAGTAGGGAGATATATAGTAAGAGTCACGTGAGGAGAAGGAGGCACGTACTATGTAAAAGGGAATTTAATTTTGATGTATAAAAAAGTGTTTGTTTGGAGAGAGAAAGGCCCTTTTTGGGGTGTTGTTTCTTATGTTGTGTCTATGGGCTCGTGCCTGACTACTTGTGATTCCATTCTCGTTTTTATTTCTATCTTTAAAAAGCTATTGATTTTTGTCGGTATTGTTTGCCGGTAAATTTTATAATGTGTCAAAGAGGCTTTAGGGTAACATATCCTAAAGAAGGAGGAGGTTTGAAGTAATTTTCTTGATTAGACGATCACTAACTTATATTTGGTTTTATGAATAATAATTTTGTCAGAAAATTAATCAGAAACTCAAATTGTAGGATTTTTTCTTGAAATAGGTCTTTTATGCCATTGAAATTTTGTATGTCATTTCTCGTATTAGTAAATCTATCGGGGAATAGTTTTTGGAAGCTAAAACAATGGATGTCAGAACAAACGTCTAACGAAGGGCGTTTTTGGATCCTTGGAAAAATTCTCTTATTGTAATGTGATGGATCCACTTATGTTCTTTTACATCTTTCACATTATTAAATATTTCAACCTCTTCTTGCAACGCTTTTTACATTTTACCATAATTCTAGTATACCTTGAGAAAATAGCTATCAAGGTACTTCCTCTTTGTCGTTCAGCCATTGGGTGTGAGTGAAATTGAAGTACTAATGGTTGAACACTCGTAAGAGAAATCAAATGAATTCATATTGGCTTTGAAAGGTCATTTTTGTTCATTAATATTTGAACTTCTAAGAGTGATATTGAACAGGAAAATGAGTAGTACAACCTAGTTGATCTAGATGCAAAATTGAATGGAGATATAACAAAGGAGTAATTAGTAGAAGAGGAGTAGTTAGTGTTGCGTAATATAGCATTTATTAAGACAATTGGTGATGAAGATGATGGAGAAAGAGTGGATGCGCATGGAGGAGTTGGTGACTTGCTAGTATTTGAGCAATTCATTCGAGATATAGGCGGTTATTTACCTATTGAAGGAGGGGGAAAGAGAAAAAGGAAGTAGGTGGGAGTGAGGATGATTCTGAGACACCAAGTACGAGACAAGATATAGCTCACCCAGGGTGCTAGTAGCAAGAGGGTGGGAGTTAGCACAAGATATGTACTAGTCTTCAGTATTTCGGGCAAGAAAACGATTCACCATATGCTCGATTTGTCTCAACAACTTAACAAGTAGAGTGAACGCGGAGAAGAAGCATTTAGTATTTCTTTTTGGTATTAGGTTGCATCTTGAAAATTGTATGCGCTAGTTTTGACAATATATGATCCAGTCTGATTGTGAAACAAATGTACGGACACTGTTAGCATGCGGGCTAAGCCCTCCATGTTGAAATGTGGCGCCTCTTAAAAATCTATTTTAAATATGAATTTTTGGATTCAATTTTTAAGGACATATAATCTCTAACATGGATATCATGAATAGGAATAAATAAATAAATTTGAAAAACTAGAAATAATAATTCTATTAAGAAAATATTTGGACCGTTAGTTTCTATTGTTTTTAGATGGATTGCCTACTTGCATCCATCTTTAAGATGGATGCTTTACTGTTCTGGACCACATATGTAGAAATGTGGTCCAGCTCACATGAAACAATTTTCCTAAATGTAATGATCAACAAATACCCGAAAAAAGAAGACATGTTACTATGGAAAAAGTTTATATATAGCTAGAACCTTAAAATGTAGAAGTAAAGATGCACCTCAAATATCTATTGTAAAAGGTTGTTTTAATGTTGAAATATCATCCAATTGATCATCTTCCCATTGAGATACATGAATATGAAAAAAAAAAGAGTTTGAGTCTAGAGATAGTGCATTTTGCAACATATTGTCTAAACCGTTCATTTTCAATATATTCATATGTTTATAGATCTATTTTGATTTTAGCCATTTTTGGAGTTTAAACTTTTATAATTAGATATGAAAATGGATTTTGAGATAATCTTAAAAGAAATTTACCCCAAAATTATATGTTATGGTATGATAAAATTTCGAGGTGCGCCTTAATTGGATTGTTTAACGTCGCAACCTTACAGAAACAACAATTTTCTAAAACAAAGAAATCCATAATACCTTTTTCTTGGAAACCCAATAAAAAGGATTTATAATTTTTTTTTAAATTTTTTTGAAATTTTCTTGAATCCAATTTGGCTTGAATTAGGTTATCCACGAATCGGGAACACGAATTAACGATCCAAACCTTCCCTAATTGGGAAGCACGAATATTATTTTGGACTTGAGCAACAATTATGAATGTTATTTTTCTTGTACTTCACCTAAACCATTAAATAATATGAATGATACGTATCACCTTCCACTCTTAATAAATTTAACAATGGTGTCATGCCTAATAATGTCATAGCGAATAAATTAATAAACAGTGACAGTTAATTTAACTAACTGGTTGACATTGGGATCAATTGCCAATAACAAGCGACAAGTATCTATGAACCAGTTTCTTATTATATGTCCTAGTAACTAACGAGAGGAAAAGAACTTGCCCCGAACCCCATATATACTAAGCTCCTCTTGCAAATAAACACAAAAAAATCCAGACCTATTTCCTTTCACCCCAGCAAAAATCAATCCCATTTCTCTTCAACATGGGTTCTCAATCTCTCATGAAAGTACCAGTCCTTGATTTCTCAGGAGTCTTGAAGCCAGGAACTGAGAGATGGAAAACGCTGACACGAGATGTGCGAGAAGCTGTTGAAGGCCTAGGGTGTTTCGAGGCCGTGTACGATACCAACTTCCCGGATTCTCTGCAGAAGGAATTCTTCTCTGCTATGAAGGAACTCTTTGATCTTCCCCTGGAAACGAAGATGAAGAACCAATCTGAGGTTCTTGCCCATGGATATTGGGCGCCCAAATCACATGCTCCTTTATATGAAGCCACTAGCATCAACCATGCCGAGCAGTTGGAGAACATTGAGCAGTTTACCAACCTCATGTGGCCCCAAGGACACCCCAAGTTCAAGTAAATTCATTCACATCATTAAAGGGTTGACCCATTTTCATAATTTTCATGAATTGGGTTTTGGTCAGGCATGAAAAGATGTTGTATTTTACATTGAATGTCAGTTTCCGGGTTCAATTTTTTTTTTTTTTGGGACAAAAAAGTTAACTTTTCTTTACGGAATTACATAAATTACAAAGAGCATTTGATCACCGTCACAACCCAGGACATTTTTGTATGCTAAAGTAACCATTTCTGTAGATGATCTATCCCCATCAAATTAGTTAGAATTATAACCCTCCTTTTCCACCTTTTTCCCCTCTTTTCTTTTCTTCTTTTTTTCGTTTTCTTTTGCCTTTTTTCTTTGTAATTTCTCATTTCTCAATAAAATTACCGTTAACACTCAAAAAAACAAATATAACCATTTTTGACAAAACACCTTTGTATTAGTTAGAACTAAACTTTATGTGATTTGGGTAGTTCTAAAGAAAATTTTTTAACTTCCAGAAGATTTTTTAACTTCCCAATTTTCCTTTTTTTAAAGAAATACTTGAATCACTTTTGATGTAGAAACGCTTAGAAAATGCGTAGAAAATATAAAACAAATAGTGAAAATCCCAAAAAATTGGAAAACACAGTTATATTATTTATAATTAAGAATTATATGATTTTCATAATTCTTATGAGATTTAGGAACAAGGTTTTCAAACTCTGGTGAGTCGACTCGGCCTCGACCGACTAACAGGGTGAACAAGAATCACTGAAAACATGGAAGAATCGGTTCAAAAAATGTGAAAATCACCCGAGTTTTCGTATTTGCCATGCAAAACTCCTTTTTTGTAATACGGAAACTATTGTAAACTAAAAATATTAACATTGTGAGTGATTTTTATCGATTTTTAGAATCTTTCCATGTTTTTATCAACAATATTATGTTTATGTTAAGATTTGGGTCCTCAAAACCCAAATCGAACAACATTTATTACGAAATTATTAGGTTTCTGAGGTTCTTCGTTCATAAAAAAACAAATCTGCCAATCTCTTCCATTATTTCTTATTTATTCACGAAATTAATTGATTATAGGTTCATTTTCAATCTAATGAAGTTATCTACAAAATCCCTCTGCGGATTCTCGTGTTTTTTTTGTCAAACCTCATTATTCTTGATGATTTCTACACCAAATTGAAATTATTTTGGCTTGTTTTGAAGCTTTTGAAATAACCTTCAACAGCCCTATATAAATTAATGGTTTTATTTTGTCATTTTCTACTAATTTTGTGCATCAAAGAGCTAACATCGTTAGTGTGTGAAAATATTGTCAATTTTATTATATCTCTCTAATTTCTCCATAGTTTTTTATGATGTTTAGTTTATTTTGAAGCTTTTGAAATCAACTTCAAAAGTCCTATGCAGATTCATGATTTTTTTGATAAAATATTGACTGATTTTGTGCATCATAGAGCTAATATCGATCAACAATAACAAATTTGTAAAATCTAAATTTTTTTTCTAATTTATCAATAATAATATTCTGATTATTATTATTTTTTTAAGATATTGAAATAACTTGAAAACCACTATATTGCTTTGTGTTTTTTTTCAGTGTTCGCAAAATCAAACTGGAATGGTTAACAACACATAGGCCCTGAAGTGGTTTAACCAGTCTAACCGGTAAACCATCTTATTTAACCATTCTAACCGCATATAAAAAGATTGGTATGTGAAAAAACCTAGGCGATCAAAAAATTATTGAAAAAATAAAAAAGATGCAAAACAAAAAGTCAACTAAAATATGAAAAGCATATAAATAATGATTAAAACAAAACACATTCAAATGAAGTTAAAAATTAATGAATTTTAATGAATCGATTTTTTAATTAAAGTGAGTATTAATGACCAAAACAATTTTTAATCCTTACCATAACATAAAAAAATATGGAAAATACATTACAAACCAAATTCCTTTTTTTTTGAGAATTTATATACAGTTTTTTGAAATTTTTTTAGATACCTGTTGATCACCAAAAAGCCCAAAATCGGAACCGGCCAATGGCCGGTTCCAATCTAACGGGGCGGTTAGCAGTTGGAACGCCCAGTTTTTCCAACATTGGTTTTTTTTGCTTCAATATTGATTGATTTATTACATCATAGATATAATATCATAGTCATATTTAATTAATTACAAAAATAAATGTCACTTTTGCTAGATTGTGCAAGCATTTTTATCTCTTTTCAGATATGTAAGATTGGTTTTTAGTTATGAAAAAATAGGGGGTCATATTTTAGAATTCACGAGATGTAAGAAATTTTTTTTTTTAAAGAGTTAAGATAAAAAGAGTTCCGAAATAAAATATAGCCCCCTCCGTCAATTGAACTCAATACCTCTTATAGACTCAGGCAACATAATTTTTTTTAAGAGCGTTATAGAAAAAAGAGCTTAAAATAAATACAAACATTTAAGAAATATACAGTTAAAAAATATATTTTTAATAGAGTTATGAAAAATAACCGTAATAATGATGGCTAGTCTTTATCGGGACATTCCAAATGGCGGGTAGAAGACAAGAGACAGCACACTAACACAAAGCCTAACGCACGATTTGTAATTAAAATTAGCTGCTCGTTTTATATATACACCTGCTTTGTATGATTTTTTGTTAAAAAAAATGAGCTTGTTTAGAAACATCCCTTGTTTCCTTTTTTTCTCAGAAATATGTCTAAACAAAACTTTAGCAATCTATTTTTCATAAAACATTTTAGTTTTCTAACGATTGTTGGTTTTGTTGGCCATAGCGAGACGGTAAAGACAGCAACAAAGAAGATAATAGGGGTTTCTAGACTAATTCGAATAATGGTTTTGGAGAGTTATGGTGTGGAGAAATACAATGATGACCTTGAGAGAACCACAAATTATCATTTTCGCATGATGAAGTACACGGCCCCCAAAGGAGACAACCAAGTGAAGGGCTTGCATGATCACTCTGACAAGAACATGATGACCATACTGTGCCAAGACCAAGTCGGTGGTCTCGAGGTGCAATTTAAAGATGGATCCTGGTCACCAGTGGTGCCCTCGGGAGGCTCTCTAGTTATCACCATAGGTGATACTTTCATGGTTGGTCTCGTTGTCTCTCTTAATACATAGGAATTGTCAATATTTCATGATACTTAAAAGTACGAAGGTTAATGTTTCAATGAGTTATTATAAACTATGTTTCTTTTATTTTAAAGGAAGAAAAATTTTATATAAAGCTGAGAATTTAAAGAATTAACTTAGAGCCCACCTCAAAAATTCACTAGAAGAGGTTGTTTTGATGCCCAATTATTCTCAAATTAATCATCTGGATATCAAGTTGCATGATATGAGAAAAAAATGGATTTCAAGTTTTTGAAATTATATATTTTATAATACATTTTTGAACCGTCAATTTTCAAGTTTTCATATATCTGCTCAACTTATATTGTGTTTAAAACTTTAAATTTTATAATTAAATATGAAAATATATTTTAAGGTCATCACAAAGATTTCCAGTATTGAAACCCCATTTTTTGGCACTATTTGAAGTTGCACTTTACTTTGATTGTTTAGAGCCTCAGCTCTATACAAACCACACCCTTTAAAAAATTAATTTTTGTGGGATATTTCTCTTTAAATAAGAGTACAAAAGTACTGATATTTGTGGCATTTGTTTTACCCAAAGTTTGCATAAGCACTCAATTCATCGAGACAATCAATCTTAAAAAAAAAAAATTCAATTTGCACCTTGGATACAATCAAAATAAGTCCCCATCCAATAACAAATCTAAATCGTCCACATAGTGAAATTTAAGATCTAGGCCTCTAGGAAATCAAAATCAACTATTTTCATATTTATGATTCTTCATCTAATAATAACAAAGTCTATCTACAAAATCTAGAGAAAGGAAACAAATCCTTCTAAAGCTCTAACATGTAAAATAGATGGCCTATTTTAAGTTAGTTAAAAAATATTTTCTAAGTTGTATTTTTCCATTTTATTCTTTTGTGATCGTTGACCAAAATAAAAAGAGTATATGTTTGAAAAACAAGGTCAAACAAATAGTGCATGCATGGTTTTTTTAGATTGTTTCATTATATTATGATAAAACCATTGCATAGAATCAATCAACCATTTCATGTAATGGTTGTATAGTAATATATGGAAACCACACATCTAGAAATCTATATTTGTACCATTTGATGACCCAAAAAATTGCACATACGTATTCCTCATACCAATAGTCAATTTAAAAAAAAAAAAAAAAAAAATCAATTTACATCATAGATATGGTTAAAATGAGTCCCCTCAAACAATGAATCTAGAATATCCAATTGGTGAATTTCAAGATCTAGGCATTTACGAACTCAAAACTATTTTTTTAGTTTTCAATATTGTTCATCTAATGATAACATAGCTATCTAAGACAAAAGGAAATGGGAAAAATCTTCATAAGTTTTGGATCTAAGATCTTAACAAACTAGAAGGCTTATATTAATCGGGCTAAAAAGATATTTTCCAGGTGTGTATTCAAATTTTGTTTTTATGTGATTACTCATTGGAATAAAATAGTGTATATTTAATATGGGATTGTCTACAAAGACACCATTTATCTTTCGTACATGGAGGTCATAATCCTTCCCACTCATTAGATATCAAATATGATGGCTTGGGGTGAGTTACGAAGTTCGAGAATTTCTTTCTTGGGAAAATTTCGTATAGAACCCTTATTCCTTGTATTATTTCATAGTAGACCCTCCTTCCGCTTTTCTTCCAAGCAGCATAAGAAAACCCCTAAAGATTTCACCATACGCCCTCATCTCTTATCTCCCTCTTTTATTGACTTTTGATCATAAAAATTAGCCCCAAAAAAGTTTTTTATACCATTTCAACTCTAAAACGTTTTTAATGGGTAGAAAGAGAAAAAGAGGGTTAAATTTTTTTTAGGATGAAATGATAAAAAAAATATTTGTTGGGGCTAATTTTTATGGTCAAAAGTCAATAAAAGATGGAGATAAGAGATAAGGGGGTACGGTGAACTTCTTAGGGATTTTCTTGAAAGAAAACGAAAAGAGGGTCTACCATGAAATAATATGAGGAATTAGGGTTCTATACGAATTTTTTCCTTTTTTTTTTTTTGGAACTTTGTGTCCATTAAGTGATACCCTTACAACTATCCATTTTGAAATTTAAAGGAAAAGAATGATTGTGACAACCATGTACAAAAGATAAATGGCCTCTTTCTAGACAATCCCATCATATAATTAGAATTACAATTGTAGGTATATTATTTAGATTAGATTATAAATACTGAATTTCAAATCAGATTATAAAGTCCTAAAAATTGTGCATCTTGAAACATATTATATAAGGTGTCTATTTTAAGAATTTTTTAAGTATTTTTAGATTTACTCAATCTAAACCACTAGTCGACTTTAAATTTTATAGTTTGGTTTGAAAATAAAAGTCTAGGACATTGAAAGGGTTTTTTATTTTTTTTATCAAAACTACATCTTTTACCAAGATTTATATGCGCGCCTTACTTTGATTGTTTAAAGTTTACACTCTATACAAACCACACCCTATTACTACTATGTGTATGATAAAAACAAAAGAAAATTTATTAGTATTTATAATCATATAATATGTGATTATCTTTGAAATGCCCACATCCATGTTGATCCTGTCCTATGTAACAGACCATACAGACCATCATACCCGTAGACAGCCGGAATCAACTCTTGCATGTGCCGATGATGGGCAATGACAGTTTAGATTTAGATTTAAAGGTCACTTTGTCTCAAGAAATTGTAATTGTAATGATTCTCAGTTTTGCGAGTTTCTTTTCAATGAGCCATAGCTTCTTTTAGAATATAGCTAGTTTTCTCTTATTCAAAATCTAGTTAACAAACATATTTTTTTGTTGCATTCATTTTTCTGAATATTCATTTCAGGCATGGACCAATGGTAGGCTTCATCCGGTAAGACATCGGGTGATGCATAAGGGATACGAGGACAGATATTCTTGTGGGATATTTTCATTCCCAATTCCAAATGTATTGATTGAGGCCCCCCAAGAGCTCGTGGACGAAAATCACCCTAAGCTTTTTAAACCCTTCGACACTCATGCATACTATAAGTTCTACTACTTCCACAGGACAAATCAGAAGGAGTATGGCCTCAAGGAATTTGCAGGCATCTAGACACACTCTCAATTATGATTTGCTTAGACACTTTTCTTTGGTTCCAATGTCTATGGCACTGATGGTAGTTGTTTTACGTCTTGTTTTCTTCGTAATTGTGAGTTATCAATATTATTAAATCAGTTTATGTGGTCGATCAACCCACTGCCACTTTCAGCTTTTCTATCAGTGATATACTAGTGGTCACTGTTTACATGCAATTCTAAGACTGACCGGACTGATCTGATCCGTCAGAGGTTGTGTCCAAACTCATATTTTCAAAAGTCAAAATATGAATTTAAACAAACCCATTCCTTACGAATTTGCGGCCGAGGTCAACGTAGGTTGTGTAGTATCCAAAAGAATCAGAAATAAAGGTAAAACAAGAAGAAAATAAAAACTAAACAAGAATAATAGATCTACAACGAAAATAAAGATGCATGCAAGAAAACAATGAGAAATAATAAAGAAAACTAAAACAAAAGAAAAAAACACCAGCAGCCGGAGTTGGCCCTTGATCAGATGGTGAAGAAAAACTCCTTATTCCTTGATCTTCAACATTGATGACCTTGAATGGATGTTCTTTGGGAAAGATAGTCATTCCTAAGAATTTACATCTAGGGCTATTGATTGAAAAGGTTTGTTTATATTTATGTTTCCGCAGAGTTGGAGTTCCTATATCTAGGGCTTCATAGTTCTAGGCCTAGGGTTTCAAAGTTGGAGCATTCTAAGACTACGAATCGTAGTTAGGGTTTCTTTTCACCTGTAGGTCCTCCAAATTGGCTCGAAAAACATCAATTTATAAGCTAAAATCATCCCAAAAACAAGACAGCGGTTAATTAGGACACAATGAAGGCTGACAAATATCAACAACACAATAAGCGTCGTTGAACTCTCTGTGTCTAGGAACATGATATGAATCTATAGTCACCCTTTTTTGAGTAGAGGGAATTCCAAAAAACCGAAAGCCTGAAATTGTTGGTACCATGATCTAGTCACTTTTGTGAACTTAAAACCTACACTTTGGAACCATCTAGTACCTCAAGTTCATCATCCTAAGCATTCTTACACCTAAGAAACATCAGAAACAGACACATATACAATTCTGAAACCCATAACTTTGAAAATTGATATCCTAAAGTCCATGGCTTTTCAATCCCAAAAAAATTAATCAAATTAGTCCAATTTGGATATAAACTTGTACGAAGACGTAATAGTCTTTCCAATGGTTCACGGATCACTCAAATTCAATATATAGTTTGGATGTTATGACCATAACAAGATTGTTTCGAATAATTCCATTTTCGTCCATCCGCCACAAAGGTTTAGTTGATGCAAAAAACATATGCAAATTGCAACAAAGGGTTTGATGCATGCAACTAAAGTCCATTCGTAGAGCTTGTTTTGGACTAGACTTTCTAGTTAATTCCCCTGGCTATGACAAACACATTTACGCATGCAAATAACCTTTAATCGCAAACCCATAACTGCCCGAAATTCCTCAAAAACGTCTGAAAATCATGGTCTTAGTGTACACGTCCCCATAGTCTTTAGGGTACATGTCCCCCATGGTCTTCAGTGAGAAGAGCTCACAATCTTAGGTTTTTTCTATAAATAGACTGTTTGAGGGTCTGGAAGGATTCCATTTGACCCAAACCCCAATTCTACCAAAAAATCCTTTAGCCCTATGCCAAGAAACCCTAACATCAACCTATACCTATCCCCAGACCTCTCTAGGCCTTCCTACCCACAAAAAGCTAAGACCACCACTATAACCCTTAGATGGACTTCAAAAGCCTTAAAACTACATTAGGGGTCATCATTAGACTACCGTAGACCATGCTGGATCATACTTTTCTCAAAGAACCATCTTTGACTCCGATTAATCCCTAACAGTGAGCATATCTGGTTTATCTCTCCAAAAGGCAACAGGGACGACCCTCCTCTCTCTCTCGCTATATATATATATATATATATATATATATATATATATATATATAGTAATGATCTTATGAGACCCTCCCACATCTATAGGTGTAGGATCCCAAAGGATCACCATTAAATTTGGCACAGATCTCTAGAAAAGTTATCACATGGATGTGGGACTTGACTTTTCTAGAGATCTGTGCCAAATTTAATAGTGATCCTTTGAGGTTCTACACACATGAGTGTGGGAGGGTTTCATAGGATCATTATTCATATAAACCATTTTTTTGACATTTGTATGTCCTCAAAATTTTCACACACATTCTCTTTATCCTCATAATCCATTCTACGAAAAAACATTCAATTTGCACCCTAGATATAATCAAAACTATTATCTTCCAACAATGAATCTTGACTGTAATTTCAAGATCTAGGCCATAGCAAATTCAAAATCACTTATTATCTTTTTTAGCATTGTTAGTCTAATGATGATAATGATATATGAAATTTTTAAGAATAAAAAAGTGCTTCTAAATCCCATATCTAACAGTCTCACTAAAGTGGATGGGTTATATTAATTGGGCTAGAAAAATACTTTCTAGGGAATTTTTTCAAAATTTTCTTTTTTATCATTATTCTTTAGAATGAAAAGAGTGTACATTTAAAAACTTTTGTCAAACAAATGTTTTTAACATTTTTGAAGATGGTTGTATTACATTACTATACAACGGTTGAATGGTAATATAGGTGAAGATCTGTCGAGGCTCTAAACAATCAATTTACAGCCCATCACAAAATTTTCATAAGAAGAGGTTGTTTTTTTATATCCAAATATCCTCGAATTGATCATCTCGACATCAAGATGCAATTACATGAAGAAAAAATGGATTTCAAGTTTGAGAAATAGTGCATCTTGCAATGCATTTTGGGCTTTCAATTTTCAAGGTTTTCAAGTTTTCATAGATCTGCTTGATCTACACTACTTTTGAAGCTTTATATTTTATAATTAAAGATGAAAATATATTTTAAGGCTATAACAAAGATTTCCAGTATTAAAAATTATTTCAAGGTGCGCTTTACTTTGATTGTTCAGAGCCTCAGCTCTATACAAATTAAACACACACACACACACACACACACACACATTTTTCTTTATATATATATATATATATATATATATATATATATATATATATATATATATATATATATATATATATATATATATATATATATATATATATATATATATATATATATATATATAAAGAAAAATACTATGCAATATCTACAAGTAAAAATAAACAGTGATTTTGCCTACCCTCATAACCGTCCAAAGTTCATAGCGCGACCACGATTGTCCAGTAGTATCTTATTTTTTATTTATTTTTTACAATTCAAAATGACCTTAAATTTGGTGCGTGTAATCATAAAAAATAGAGGAATATTTGAAAATATAAAAAAAAATATTTTACGTGAAAAACATTAACCAAAATACCCTCGAAACGTTTTGGGGGTATTTTGGTTATTTGTTTTTACATATAATTTTTTTTATATTTTTATTAGATGCGCCGCAGTAAGATGTACATATCCTCTAAATTTTGATTATTCCGATTTGGAGCAACAAAATGAAAATAAAACACTATTGGACAATCATGACCGCGCTACGAAATTTGAATGGTGAAGAAGGTAGGCAAAATAACTATTTATTTTCTCTTATGGGCATTGGGAAGACTTTTCTGATATATATATATATATATATATATATATATATATATATATATATATATATATATATATATATATATATATATCTAGTAATGATCCTATGAGACCCTCCCACACCTATGGGTGTAGGATCCCAAAAGATCACCATCAAATTTGGTACCATCAAATTGAATATGAGCCGATCTGATGGTCACGACCTGATTTCGTATTTTATTTTTATTTTTATTTTATTTTCTAAAAATCTAAATCACTTAAAATTTGAAGCATTCATTCTTCTCATCAAGGCGCAGCTAATAAAAATATATAAAAAATAATTCTCAAAATGTAAATTGACCAAAATACCCTTAAAAGTTTTCAAGGGTACTTTGGTCAATTTATATTTTACGATTTATTTTATATATATTTTTATTAGGTTCTTCTATTTTTGAAAAATAGACACTCTAAATTTGAAGTGATTTAGATTTGAAAAAAAAAATGAAAATTCAAATATGAAATGAGATCGTGATAGTCAGATCTGCCCAGATTCAATCTGGCCATTGGCTTACACTGTAACAACCAGCCCATGGTTTGACATGATATTTTCCCTATATATATATATGAAGACACTACAAAACTCCTATAGGCGAAAATAAATAGTAATTTCGCCTACCCTCATCACCGTCCAAAGTTCATCGTATGGTCACGATTGTCTGGTAGTGTTTCATTTTTAATTTTTTTTTACAGATAGTAATGACCTAAAATTTGTTGGAGGTATTCATAAAAAATATTTGAATCTACGAACAATATCAAACAAAACATTTTACACAAAAAAATGACAAAAATTCCCCTAAAGCCTTTCATGGGTATTTTGGTCAATTTATTTTTTATGAATTATTTTTTAAAAAACTATTTTTCTTAGATGTGCCTTATTATCTTGTACACGTGCTCCAAATTTGAAGTCATTTCGATTAGTAGAAAAAACATTAAAAATGAAATGCTATCGGATAATCCTGACCTTGCGATGAACTTTAGACGGTGATGAGGGTAGGCGAAATCACTGTTCATTACCTTCTATAGGTGTTGGGAAGACTTTTCCATATATATATATATATATATATATATATATATATATATATATATATATATATATATATATATATAGGCAATGCAACGATTGTATAGTAATATGATGCAACAACCTTCAACATCATTTTTTTCCTTGATCCAAATTTTAAAATACACACTATTTTTATTCTAATGAAAAATCACAAAAAATAAAAATTTTAAAACGAAACCTAGAAAGTATTTATTTAGCCCAATTAACGTAGACTGTTCATTTTGATAAGATGCTTAGATCTATAACTTAGAAGGATTTTGTCTTTTCCAATTTTCTTAGATGACTTTATTATAATTAGATGAATAATGTTAGAAAAGAAAAATATGAATTCGAATTTGTAAAGGGCCTAGATTCGATTATGGAGTTGGAGGAGACTCATTTTGACCATATCTAACATTTAAATTGAACTTTATTTTTTTTCGGGATTGATTATTGAGATGAAGAAAGTGTGTGCGCAAAATTTGGGCTCCTGAAAATACAAACATGGTTTTCTAGAAGTGTGGTTGCATTATACTATGATACAACCATTGCATGAAATCACTGCCTATATATATATATATATATATATATATATATATATATATATATATATATATATATATATATATATAAAATATTACACAACGCTTATAGGTGAAAATGAACAGTGATTTTGCCTATCCCCATCACCGTCCAAAGTTCATCGTGCGATTACTATTGTCTTATAGTATTTTATTTTTCATTTTTTTTCTACAAATTAGAATGATCTGAAATTTAGATCGTGTATTTATAAGAAATAGGGGAATATTTGAAATATATAAAAAAATATTTTACGTGAAAAATATTGATCAAAATACTCCCAAAATATTTTGGGGGTACTTTGGTCAATTTTATTTTTACGGATAATTGTTTTTATATTTTTTTTAGATGCGCCTTAAAAAGATGTACATACCTTCCAAATTTGAGGTCATTTCGATTTTTAGAATAAATAAATAAAAATAAAACACTACAAAAAAATAGTGACCGCGCGATGAAATTTGGACGATGATGAGGGTAGGCAAAATCACTATTCATTTTTACCTATATATATATATATATATATATAATGATTTCATACAACGATTGTATCATAATATAATACAACCACACTTCTAGAAAACCATATTTATAGTATTTGTATGACCCAAAATGTTCACACACACTCTTTTCATCTTAATAATCAATCCCCCTAAAAATAAGTTTAATTTGGACCCTAGATATGGTCAAAATTAGTCCCTTACATCAATAAATCTAGGGCATTCATCTGGTGAATTTTAAGATCTTGGTCGTTACAATCTCAAAATCATTTTTTTAAAAAAAAAATTATTCATCTAATGATAATAAAACCATCTAAAAAAATTGGAAAAGAAAAAATTCTTCTAAGGCCTAGATCAAAACATCTTATCAAAATGGATGACCTATGTTAATTGGGCTAAAAAAATACTTCTAAGTTCTATTTTAAAATTTTTATTTTTTTGTGATTATTCATTAGAATGGTTAGAGTTTATATTTCAAAATTTGGATCAATCAAACCCCTCAAAATACAAAGGTTGGGGACGTGATGGGTGTATTTATCAAAACAATCATTACTTTTTTATTAAAAAATTAATTAAATGGGTAACTTTACCATCAATCAAAAGTAAATTTGAAATTTCTACAAAAGTACATTGACATTTGGGAAATTAGTGTCTTGGAACTTTATTTGTAAAGTGCTCTTTTCCTTTAGTTAAAATTTTAACTTTACCTCTTATAAAAATGATAAAAGTATCATTTGTCTTGTAATTGGTTGAAAACTTTTGATTGTGAGGTTTTAGACTAAAATTTTAGGTTGTTTTTACCCCTGACCTTTCCTTAATGTTTTCGAAAAAGTCTCAAACTGTTCGTATTGATCCCACTGGCAAAGCCATCGACAAATTTGTTAAGAACATAATGATCTTAGCATGTTTTAGCATCCAAATTTCGGGGCTTTTGAGAATTGAAACTCCGATTGCCATTCTTTGCTGTTCTCCCTCCTATCTCAACCTTTGTCATTTCTTTCATATTGTTCATAATTGATCCCACTAGCAAAACCCTATACAAATTTGTTTGATCAACAACAAAATATGAAGAGATCCGAGCTTAATCATTTTTTGAAAAAATGCCTCAACCATGTGAATAATATTTTTATTATAAATAACTAACAATATGTATTGCTAAGATTTCTACTCTAGATTGTATTAGATTTCATTTAGATAATTTTTGTTAATTTTCTCCTTATTTTAATGAAATCGATATTTTCTTGCTCAATTCTTTAATTTTTTGAATTATTCCTTGGATTTTGAAAAATATATTTTGTAAATATTATGCTCAATGTTCTTAGTGTTTTTTTCTCTAGATTATTTTAGATAATTTATAATTTTTGTTTGTTGGTTTTCTCCCAAAATTCCATAAACCTATGTTTTTTGGTTAGTTTTGTATTTTTTTGAGAAAAAGCTCGATTTTTCTAATATTTTTTGACAAATTGGATTCCTTTTTTTGTTTTTTTTTTTTTACAGATTTCCCGATTGAATTTTTTGGTTAATCAACAATTAGATATTGGGTATTTTTATTATTTTTAATCATAAATATTGTGTATTTTCGAAAAAGTACAATTTTGAAATTTAGTGCATTATATATTATGAAATGATCGCATTCCACTCAGAGAAGTGCCTAACTCTCGGTATTAAAAAAGCATCGACAAATTCATCACAATATATAATTTTTTATCAAATTTTTATTTACAAAACAATTCATTTTGATTTCTTAAAATTTATTAATTCGATGTGCCTGAATCGGTTCAAGTCCGCCGGTTCACTGGGTTGTTTGTGAACTTATCGGTGACCGACACCCAATCTAGTTTGCTAAACCTTGATAATTAAATGTCATTAGAAAGAAAAAAAAATTTGATTCCCAAAGAAGCAAATGTGGATGTTACTATACTTGAGCGATTTTCCTTGTTAAAGAAGCTAAGAAGATCACTAATTACTTGAGTGTGCAAGTTTCTAGTACCTCTTTAAAAAATATTTAAAAGACACCCAAATTGTCTCTTGCCCAGGGTTAGAACGCTAAACACTCAAGGGGATTTCAATAATTTAAATGAATCAGGAGGCCCCAAATAAATGACTTTAGTATACAAATACTTAAAAATTGATTAAAATACCCCTTTATGTTCATGCTGGAAGGGGTAAATCACTTTTGAATTTTCATTTCAAGCATGTAGCTGCTAAAAAATGTGATTAAAAATCATAAAAGTGCTCTTATTCAAGGTTGAGAGCCCTAGCATACAAGGGCAGGTGAATAATTCTAACCACTTAGGAGGCCCTAACCAAATAATGGGAGTATCCAAAATTAAGGGATGCTTTTGCTTGCTCACGGTTCCCAACCATGAAAGGGATGATTTAGGTTATTTTTTGGAGTATATTTTTAATGTGGTACTAGAGTAAAATGAAAATTTAAAAATACGTGTCGTAATATATATTGAGTCTTTTGACCCTAAGGATTTTGGAAGGAGAAGATTTATTGTGAAAATAAGGAGGGTTCCTTGATTAAAGCGAAAAAGATATGCTGCTCTCGTGAGTGTATATTGTCCATTTGCTCCCTAAGGTAAAACTTGACCTATGAGTATCTTTTAGTCACCAACTTCTGGATATGTAACCTTTTAAACCTAGGGACACAGGTCAAAAAAAATAAATCAATCAATCAATCAAATTTCGCACTCTATGTGCTTGAAAGAAATATAGTCCCAAAGTTAAACGGGAGCCATCCAATCTTTAGAGGGTGTGATCAAGCTGTTGAAGAATTTAGCTTTTATTTTTAGTTTTTAAAATGATCATGTGGTAATTCTTAGGTGGATCCTAAATTTTAGATAAAAAAAATATTTCCAATTAAATCGTTTCCCGGAGCAAATTAATGTACAATATGCTCCCATATAAACATACTATAAGCATTCTTGATTAGAAAGACCCACAACTAGTACATTAGGTGCGACCGTGAAACTGTCACGTCAAATCTAGAACCAAGAGTATGGGATAACTCCCTATCCTATCCTTCCCTTCAAGTCCACCATTATCTATTTCTTTTGATTAGCTTTTAAAAACATATTGGAATCAGTTGATCAAGTTGGGATGTGCGGGACCATCCTAGTTCCCTTCGGAAGCAGGTCTCGGCATAATATTTGGTGGAACCAATTAGTTCTATTTGGCTATTTGAATTGGGAAACACCACTACGTATTGGCAATTTCTTGTATAGCTTTTTTTATGTTAAAAATTGTTTAGCTTCAAGATGGGTTTTAATCTTTCTTTATATCCTTCGGATCGCCTTGAATCAAGCAATCCGGTTGAAATCTAAAATCCAATTGTCAAGGAAAGGACCGATTCAAGTCTAGTTCCATTTTATAAGACCTACTTGTATACAGTTTTATGTGCACTCGTAATGTAACAGTTATATAAGAATGGGGTTTCTATGAGTGAGTTGACTCATATTGTATATATGCGAGCTTCCTCTCTAATTTAGTTAAAGATGGATTTTTAATTCAAAATTTTAGAGATTCATGATCTAGGCTAAGATGATCGTGAATATGAAAAATAAAATAAAAATTTCAACATTCAAAATATGATTCTTTTAGGAATATTTTTACCCGTCTATGTTTATTTAGCCTGGTGGAATTTTTATGAGCTCGGACGACTCACAAACAACTTTTCCTTTGCATAATACTTTTACTCAGAGCAAGAAAGATGTGGGAAACATGATCATCCTTTAATTCTAGCTAATTACAACGTTACTGACAAATACAAATTGAAAGTTGTGAAAATCTTAATTTTTATTTGATTTAGTAGATTATAATGAAATTCTGAAGGATCCAAATTAGTGTAGCATAATTATAAGATGGAAAGGTAGACGAGAAGAATGTTCATGTTTGGTACAAGTAGTTTACATTCACATCTCATTAAGTACGAATTTGACGACAATGGGGTATTTATTGATTTTTCAAACTTTGTGACAAACCCAGAACCATCCAATTTCACATCTAATAACTCGGAATGATCACCCCATCTTCTACTGGAAGTCAACAACCACTATTTGGCAGTATAAAATCCTCAATTCACACACATTGAATTTGAATAAGTAGGGCAAGTTTTGGTGTTTCCATGCACTATATCAAGGCAGTGGCAAAAATTATGTATCCAGATATTTTGTCTAGATTTGTTCCAAAGCTTTTTTGGGTTGAAGCAGTTCGCACCACTGCCCACCTAATAAAAGTTATGTCTTCTTCGGTCTTATCTGAGTGCTCACCTTTTGAGACGTTTTTTTTCGCCCCCATAATTACTCTAGCCTTCGTGTTTTTTATTGTACTTGCTTTTTTGTTGCCTGCATCTGAGCGAGATAAATTATCCCCCAAAGCTATGAAGTGTTGTTTTTGGGATATCCTGATTATCAAAAAGGGTATAGGTGCTACGATCCATAAACAAAGAGACTTCGAATATCTAGACATGTTGTATTATGTGAGCACATGCTTTCTTTCTGATTTTGCTTTTCTTATTCGTTTTCTGATAATGATTCATCACCTTCTGCACCTTAGTCTTCAGATTCTATCTTTGAAACAAATTCCCAGGAGGTAGACCATTATGTTGCTACTCCAGATCCTAGTCAAGCACGTGCACTTGTTGATCGTGTACATATGCCTCTTGTGCGCCATAGTACACGTACCTTTGTTCTGCCTTCTCGATTTTTTTGATCTTATTCTTTTTCTGATAATGATTCATCACCTTCTGCACCTTAGTCTTCAGATTCTATCTCTGAAACAAATTCCCAGGAGGTAGACCATTATGTTGCTACTCCATATCCCAATCAAGCACCTGCACTTGCTGATCATGTACATATGCCTCTTGTGCGCCATAGTACACGTATCTTTGTTCTGCCTTCTCGATTTGTTGATTATAAAACCTACTTACCTCGGCATCAAGCCTTTCTTGCCTCCATTCGATTTTATTTTAAAACAAAAACCCACAAACAAGCTGCCAACTAAGTAGAATGGCAGCAAACAATGGCAGAAGAACTAAATGCCTTTGATTGGATGCACGCTTAGGATCTAATCCCTCTTTCAATAGGAAACACTGCACAGAACAAGATACTATAATTTTACAAGGTCTAAGTTTCCATTATCATCTAACCCCTTCACAAACCACTGACGATGTAGAAAAATAGGCAGGGGCTCGTCATCCCCACTGAATTACCTAAAAAAAAAAAAAATGGTACTGAAAATTCACAAAAATAGCATATCCGTGTGACTGGTTCTGTAAGTCCGGCTTTTGTTTTTCTACTTAAACCACAAAACTCGGCATGAGGCCTATCTTTTTCAAGCCGCATGTTCTGGCTTATGCCAATCAGTTACATGTAAGTTCAGGAAATATGTACCAATTTCTTAAAATTGAGCAAACCCAATAGAAAATGCTTAAAAAATTGTATATTTTAACTCAATTGTGGTCAAATAAACCTCAGAGATGGTACAACAAGTGACGTGTCCAAGCCACCGCTGCAGGCTAAAACCACTTTATTAAGATTCCCATGCAATCCTGTCCTCTTGACAGTCACATGTGTGTTTGTCTCATCACTAGTCACTGCCATCTTAATCATTTTAATAACTGCATTAAAACATAAAAGAACAGTTAAGCACTAAATGTGCATAACAATATATTTAAAAAATTTATTTTCAAAATTTTCAAGTATTTATAGATCTGTTCAAATTGTATTAAATTTAATAATAAAAAAAAAAATAGATTTTGAAAGTATCATCGGTCTTTTACGTTAAAACAATTTTTCGAAAACAAAATATAGAGGTGCAACTTACTTCTGCGCACAAGGACATGCTCCCTATTGATCCACCTCCATGAATACTGACGCATAAATCAATCAAAAGTCAAATCCCAACCTAACAACTTATTGTTTGTTTCAAATTCTTCATGATTAAACCATCTATCGAAGCCCGATTAAATTTTCTCGACAAAGTCAAAAGTTTGAAGTGATCGAACCACAAAATCTTTGGATTTTTCACAATCCAAATTCGTAGTTGAGATCCAACACATTCTTTGAATTTTAATAAAGAATTTCTTTGAGGATTTTGATCTAGAAAGAGTTAGGATCTATCCAAACTTGGTACTTAATTTGTTTAGCGACATTTATATAACTTTTAATTTTTTTTCTCTCAGATCATAATTTTTAGGAGGAATTTTAAGAATACAAGCTGTTTATTATAATGTATTGTATGTTTTTTTGTTTCTAATATTGGGTTGCGTTAAGTGGGGTTTAGATAATATTTTAGCAATATTTTTATTTAGTTTAATTTTTTTATCTCTATGTAGGGTTTTTGTTAAAAATTTAAAAAATATCCTATATTTATTGTAAATATATTGTCAACTGACTTCTCTTTTTCCAGGTTTTATTAGGTGGGTTTTAGATACTTTTTACATAATAATTACATTAGTTTAAACATAATAATACATTTGCGTCTAGCTGTTGGTTATAGGCACGCTTGGACAAGACTGGGACTAGGATGGGTGAACTCGAAGGAAGTCCTTGTGTTGCACTTCGAGTAGGGCCATGTCATCCCCACTGATTTCTCCTTATTATATATATATATATATATATATATATATATTCGCTGCGAGAATTTTTTGTATCTTATATTCATTATTTTCAAAATAGTAGCCTCACACATGACATCTTTTTATTTTCATTTTATTTGTAGGTTCTATTTGCCTTACTTCACTGGCGGGACTGGACAAAACATAATAGGAGGGATAAACTTCTATGTAATATGAAAATTTTATGGTCACCTTAAGGCAAAGGGGTGACCTTGTGCCTGTTTGCCGCTGAAGTGCCATTTTATGGATGTCGAGATTTACTACATCTTATTACATTGTGAAATGATTGTGGGACACTTAGAAAGAAACTGCATTTTCGTTATTCACATCTTTTCAAAAATTTAATCAAAATATGCTACATATTTTATCAAAGTTTTCCATAAATCCACTTATTTTGATTTTTAGAATTGTATGCAATCAGACTATTTACTTTTGATACAAGGATGTCACAATTAGTTACAACCATCCCATGTGAAATTTGATAGCTTGGGTATGTCACAAAGTTCAAGAAATTTTTGTTTGGAGTTTGAGCTTGGTCAATGGATTAAATACAACCATCTAATTTCACATTCAATGGTCAATATCAATTGTGACAAATTTGTACCAAAGATAAATGGTCTCATTATATACTTTTCCTTGTTCAAAATCTCTTTAATTATGCTTTCTGGCTCAATGAGGCCAAAATTGGTCGAACCTATCCAAGTTGGCTGGTTCACTTAGTCGACTGGGACCTAGTAGATGACCTATTAACCTATAACCAGTTTTTTAAACATTGGTTTAGATAATCGTTCCATATCGAATACATGGGCATAGCAAAATTTAAGCCCTGGGTAAAATGATAGGGAAATATTAAAACATGGGTGCAGTTGGAATACAGACGCTTCTGTAGATGTAGAGGTACGGTGCCCTTCAAATTTTATCATGGTATATAAATTTGATGTAAAATATTATTAGGATTATCCCAAGATCTATCTCTATATCTAATTATAAAATTTTAAATTTAAAACATGGTTAAAATCAAGTATATCTATAAATATAAGAAAATCTTGAAAATGGACGGTGTAGATTATACGTTGTAAAGTGCACTATTTTTTAGACTTAAAATCTTTTATTTTACATAGTCATACATCTCGATGTCGAGATGATCAATCAAAAGGTTTTTCAATATTAAAACTACATTTTCCGATGGATTTTTGAGGGGCATCCGTAGTTCTACATTATACGGTAGCATCCTTATAAACTTTTTCCTTAAAAACATTATGCGACATAATGTGTAACTATTGTTTTAGAAAGCAGTCCATTCCAGAATAACTATCTTGAAACAAAAGTCTTCCTGATATGAAACATTGATATTGCAGAAATCATAAAAGAGAGTTTTTCTCAAAACAACTGAGAATTCAAAGGCTGATGAGAGACGGAGAGACTCAATAAATCTTCGAGACAAAGGAAAGTAGTTGGGGATCAGATTCGAGCCTCGCAATCTCGGTCTCAGGTAAACTGATCCAAGCTTCAATGCCATCTCCAAACTTGGTATCCATGAGAACCACTATGTTCTTATAGAATCGGAAGTTCATGGCCATCCATTCCGGCCTTCCCCAACCAAAATCCATTTCATAAATCCCCAATCTACACCAAGTAGTGAATTGGAGCATGTTCTCGATCCCATTGACCCGTGGACTTTGCAACTCCAAATCTCCCTCTTCGTTTCTCTCATCAACTACTCTCATGAGTCGATGAGTAAAAAAGGATTAGAGGAACATAGATATTTGGCGTTAAGTGGTCTACCAAGGAGAGGTTCAAGCGATGCAGGTGAGGAGTGGCAGAGGATGGCTTGATGATGTGGGATCTAAGAACATTGACCTTTAACATCTTTGCCAAGGGGAGCTTTTGATTCATATACATTCACATATGTATATATACTATTGAGTTGACAAGAATCATATGTATATATATATATATAATGGAACCAGCGTCTCTAAAATAGTGTAAGATTATGGGGGAGATCAGCTGGCCAATGTTTAGCCCGATTAATGCTGCCCTTTTGGTGCAAGCACGCTCCATAACCAAAAAAAATAGTGACGGAAGGGGCTCAGCTGGTGGTGATAGGATTCCCACACCGAGTTACCACATCGTGGTATCTATGTTTATCGCTAATACCCCAATTTAACACGTTCAAAATGCGACTCCCTATTGGGCTTGTCTTTTCTACTTAATTACCCAAAAAAAAAAAAAAACAAACAAATAGTGTAAAATAATAGGGGATTTTACCTGGAGTACAAAACACATACACTTTCTCCATCAAAATACCTACTTAGAAGTACTTTTTTAAGGATGAGTTTTGACAATCTCGAATTTTAAAATCTGCTTCAGAATCGTTGTATAAGTATGTTCTTGCAAAACGAATCTTGACTTCTTAAACACACAGAGCAGTATCTTCTAAATTTTAATTCTTAAACACCAGATCATCTATAATTTGAAAGGTTAATGTTCAATCTTAGGACATTATTTTTGTCTACCAAAAGTAGTGTATAGAATATTGTTTTGGAAAGTACACAAAGAGGCCATTACCTTTAATATAGGGAGGTCACAATCACTTTTATCCATCAGATTTCAAATCCGGTGGTTGTGTGTGTGTCATTGACTAAACTCAAAATTCAAAAAAAATAAGGCCATCAAATTTTAATTCAGTCATTCTTCTTGTACTCGAGTTTCACTTTGACTCAAGCATTAAGAAGGAGCCAACTACGGGGTTCACCTCCAAAGAACAATACAAAATCATAAATGAAAAAGATAATCAAAATAGAGTGGGGTGAACAATCACTCCTCACAATAGCCAAATAGGGTATTCACGCGTCATACTTCCAAAGGAATTAACGTAGAATGAATACCATAACTTATTCCATTAACGGGGAAAGCCTTATGAGTTTATCCATCCCAACCAAAGATTGAGGGATTAGGAAACCGAGAGTGATTCATAGGAAGAAAATCAAGGTCCAAGTGGAGTAGTTCAAAAGAAAAATCAAATAGAATTCAACGATCATTGTCAGAGAGATATTGGATGCCAACCTGAGGCAAGGAAAATCTGAGGGTAACCAATAATAGAACCTTTAAGCCTCTTGAAGAAGGAAAAGATGATCGAATTCCTACATAGTCCTTGGATGAAGTACCACAAAAGAGAAACAAAAAAAAAGAGCTCCACCGACTCATTTACTTCGCCTCTTCCTTCGTCATCTTCATCTTCATCTTCTTCTTCTCAAATAAAAAATAAAAATCTGCTAGGTTGAAAATCTGAATGGAACCCCAAGCGTTGAGAAAAAATATCACCGGGCTTAATACCTAAAAGGAACAACAGGGCGATAAAACAAAAAAAAAATTCCGAAAGGAACCCCAAGTGTTAGAAAAAAAGCTACGGGGCTGAATAGCCAAAAGGGAGCCCGGGGCAATGAAAAAAAAAAGTTATATCTCTTTTCCATCTCTTCTTTAAAGTCTTTTTTCTCTCTAAACATCTTCTCATCCCTTTTCTTGTATCCAAATGGTGGCAAAAGAAAAATCAATGAGCATATAGTGAAGGACCTTGATCATCTGGACTTGGAAAGGTAAGTGGGGAGGAACAAAACTGCAAATCCACATAAATTTTGAGTACTCAGGGGCAATATCTTGTATTAACTGAGACATTGGTTTACTCGACAACTTCATAGAATTCTCCTTTGAATTGAACTATAAGAGCCATGGTTGGAACATAAAGGAATACTTGATGATTCCTTGTTCCAAAGACCCAATCAAGAACCCAACAAGCTCATGTCTTCAAAAAAAATAGTAATAAAGAAAATGGGCAACACGGTGTTGGATAAGCTCACTGCAGCAATATAGGATAAGTGAGGATAAATACACATACTTAAGGTCCATTAATAATTGGACAACCGACAGATCTACCGCTTAGACCACAATACATCATTACAACTATAATCCAGCAAAATAAGAAACTCAATGTAGGAAAATCAATATTTTGTAATCCACAAATAGGAAATTTAATATCTTGCTACTATAATCGTCAACATGTGGGTATAATTGATGAATGTCGGGTTTCTTAAGAGTTCAGCTGATTATAAAAAAGGGATCTTTAGGTACAATAGTTGTACTCATTTATGTTAATCATATTATCATTACAGGTAATATTTAAGAAAGAATCATGAAACTTAAAAATTATCTTCACAAGAAATTTGACATCAAGGACCTTGGTCAACTAAAGTATTTTCTCGACATTAAAGTAGCACAATAAAAAGATGGACTCTTCATTTCTCAAAAGAAATATGTCCTATACCTGTTGAAAGAAACTGATAAACGGGGAGTCAAACTCGTTAACCTCCCTGTTGATATTAATTGCAAGTATAATTCAACAAATGGTAATCTCTTGAAGATGTGGGTTGTTTTCAGAGACTTATAGGCAGAATGATTTATTTGATTGTGACACGACAAGATATAATATATGTAGTTAGCCTTGTGTGCCAATTTATGCGTGCTCCTAGATCATATCATATAGTGGTTGTCAATAGGATTATCATATATCTTAAATTGTCACCCGACATAATCATTTAGATGAAACAGAATGTCCACATTAATATGACTAGTTATTCTGATGTTGACATGGCAGGTAGTCCAATTGACAGGAGGCCTACTACTGGCCATTTGTATATTGATCAAAGAAACCTTAATTAATTTGAAAAGAAAAAAGAAAACTTAATTACTTTGAAAAGCAAAAAAAAATATAGTTGCTCTATCCAGTGCAGAGGCCGAATACAAAGCTATGACTTCAACTATAAGTGAATTAATATGGCTAAAATCACTATTTTGAGATATGAGGTTCCCAACGGTCAATCCAATGGAGATGTTATGTAATAATCGCCTCCAATCCAGTCTTTAATGAAAGAACCAAGCATATAGAAGTTGACTTACACTTTGTGAGAGAAAATATTTAGTGAAAAAGTATTAGCACTCTTTATGTTCGAATTGAAGACCAATTTGCAGACATGTTTACCAAAACTATTGCAAGTGCAAAAGTCCAACTACTGTCCAAGTTGGGCATCGTAGATATACCCACCAATTTGAAGGGGAGTGTTGACGGTAATACTAGCAAGATATTAAGTTTCCAATCTTGTGGATTACAATATATTGAGTTTCCTATTTTGTTTCATAGTTGTAATGAGATTTGTTTTCTAAAAGACATGATTCATAACTTTATAGATCTATGGTAAACCAGAGTAATCCTATGAATGAGAAACTGATTTACCCTCCATGGAGGTAGGCACCATTAATGAACCATGTATATGTCTTGTTGATATTTTTCTCTCTCGCTTGTCATTAATTCTTTTATTGCAAAATATACAGCCTCCCTCTTAGACTGCTTCCAACTTCTCCTTGAGATGACTAACACGTTCTTGAATTTTAGCTATGAGGCAACCTGCCATGGCCATGGTACTGCATTGTGATACCATTTATCACGAGGACAGTTTTTCATGATCAAATCCGTACGAATCTTGCGAAAGTCGAATTTGGAGCAGCGAATGGAGAACTTCCATAAAAAGCGTAACATATAAAAAAAAAAAGTCCAAACTCATTTATTTATTTTAAGGGTAAATCAGTAGAAGGCCTCTTACCCATATTTTGCATTAATCGATAAAATTAATTGATTACCGGGGTTTATTAGAATCGCACAAAACCGTTCATATCAGTTATCGTGTAGGCAAGGGGTTATAAAGCCTCGAGAATCCAAAGCCTACGCAGGCAAATATAGAGCGTACAGGCTGACTTGCCGGAGTCAGCATGAGACCCAAGCAGATACCGACGTGTTTCAAACTTACTGAGGCGATTCTACATCGAATCGGCAAAACAAGCGTTCTTGGCATAACTGCCATAATCGTGTAACAAACCAAAACATACGTAATGTCTAGGATAACCTTATTTCAACTTTCTGGTACAATGCCAGTTTTTTTTCCATGCATACATATTGATTTTCGATGGCCAGCTAAAGCACCATTTGGCCCCTTATTTTTCTCTCGATTCTATAATCGTAGTTTAGGAAACAAAGACTCAACCATGGGGCTCGGCCCTAGGCTGAGACGAGTAACTCAGACTACGTTACTTTGCCTATGTCGGATGAACTCAAACCAAGCCAAAAAGGGTTAAAAAATATATATTAAAAATCATTAAAAATTAAAAATATGTTTGAAGTGAAATTAAACAAAACACATTTAAATGAGGTTAAAAAAGTAGTCAGATTTTGAAAAATATCAATTTGTGACAGGGGTACTTGAAAAATAATCCAAAAAGAAAGGAAAATGTAAAAAGAAAGATTATTGGCCAAAAAAAACATATTCCAACTACATTTCTTGTTTTTTGGGTTATTTTCTATTTTATTTTCTTTCAGATCCCTGAGTCCGCCATCCAACTCGGTTGACTCGGACACACCAAGGTCGCCAAGGCAGATTCATCCAGGGAGCCCGCATTGGATTGCCCGAAGTATCTGCCACTGTATGACATACCAATCTCATGCACTAGAGAAAGTCTTCTAAGCAAGTCTTCTACGGGTATTGATGAAATAAGAAAACCCTCAATGAGGGAATCCTGCGATTCATATCATGTGGAGTTTGCATCCATGTCATGTTCATGTGAAGAAAGTAAATTTGCATTTGAGCGGTGATAATTTATTTGCTAAGTTAGGGTGGAAAAATATTAAAAATTAAAAATAAACAATTTGAATACCACACCCGGGCGCAAAGGCCGGAAGGTTTGCTCTTCCTTTTTTTTTAAATTTTTAATTATTTAAATTTTTTTTTTTTTGGTTGTCTTTCTTCCTTGAATGTTACACAATGGGAAATCCCTCTTTGGAGCTTCAGTCACAAAGCTCCACAAGTGGCATCACCGACTTGTACAACACATTTATATCTGACTGCTATTCATCGATCTAAATGGACGGTGGAAAGCTTTAGTTATAAACTTACCTTCAAACAATCTCCCAATAAAATAAAATAAAATCCTACACTTCAAACTGTTTTATTTTTTAATTTGTTAAACAAATCATTTTAAACTTGAAATTTGGGGAATGCCCAATTATTAGAGGTTCGCAGCTACTAAAAGTAAAAATATTTGTCGTAAATAAAATAACAAAAAAATCCCGGCAAATTATGCAGGTATTTTGGTCGATTTTTTTATGGAAGTAGTCGGTTTACGATGCTCCCGTGGGAGCGTACTGCACATTTACTCCCTGACGCAAAAGTATTATTTGGGACAATTTTTTTGGAAAAATACAAGAAAAAACTTCAAAACTATATTTTTTATGCAACTTATGTCCAACCAAACTTTTTCTCTCACTTTTTTTTCCAAAATATACTTTCTATACAAAAACCGCCCAACCAAATTAAAAATAAAAAATGCCCAAACTACTCTCTATTACTTTTACCTTACCCATGCCTCTCTTTCCTCTATCCCACCAAAATCGGGGCCCCGGCACTGTGTAAGTGCCGTCCAGCAGTAGCGCTTCGGAACTGTGTAAAGTTCGGTTCGACAGTAGGGCTCCGACACTATGTAAAGTATGGTCCCGTAGTAGGGTTCCGGCACTGTGTAAAGTGTCGTCAGACAATTGAAAAGGGGTGTTCCGGCAGTTGCAAAGGGCGGTCCGGTGAGCTCCGGCAATGTGATGGTGCGCTCCGGCAATGGGGTACTGGGTCCAAAACTAAACATCAAATCTATCCAAAATGACTTTTGTGTATGTTAAGGGCATTTTCGTCTTTAAAAAAATAAACATTTACCTTGGGGGTATTTGCATAGAATGTTTGTTTTGGAAAAAAAAGTGAGAGAAAAAGTTGAGTTGGGGGTAAGTTGCATAGAAAGTATAGTCTAGGGGGTTTTTTATAAGTTCTCTAATTTTTTAGTACGAAGTGGACCACCTAAGAATTACTAAATGATTATTTAAAAAAAAAAAAAACAAATGAATTTGAGTTTTCTGAAACTTAGATCTTGCTCTTTAAAAATTGTAGGGTCTTTTTTCAATCTTACTATTTAGAGATTTCATTATTATTAATTTTTGTAACACGGTTAATATACCAGTTGAAGAGGTCACATTTACAAAACTTAGATTCCTAGAAGTACTCCTGCATTGGATTTTACCACACGGAGAGAACAAAATCCTTGTGCTTTTAATTGAGGGAAAGGATTATATAAAGATGAGGCCCTAAACAATCAAATTAAGTTGCATCTCAAAAACTTATTAGAATAGAAGAGGTTATTTCAATGCTGAAAAGCCCTCAAATTTGATAGCCTCTAACTCAAGATTTGACATAAGAAAATGTAGATTTTAAGTCTTAGAAATAATGCATCGTGTAATGCATTATCTAGACCGTCAATTTTTAAGTGTTCAGATATCTGCTCAAGCTACACTATTTTTAAGTAATTAAATTTTGTTATTAGAGATGAAGATAAATTTTCACGCTATCATAAAAATTGATGATACTGAATCAAAATATTTCGATACTATTTAAATGAGCGACTTAATTTTATTGTCTAGGACCCCAATCTTATGCAAACCGCACCTTTTATTGAGTATGCCTCTTATGAGTGCAATAGCTCAAAATAATTCATAAAATAAAAAAGGATGAGGTTTTTATATGTTCTTGGCTTTATTGTAACAAAATAAAACCTCAAATCCTCATCCAAAAAGCACTTTCAGAACTGTACTTCTCAACGATGGCTCTAAAATCAATATTCAATACCGACAATGAAATTCTAAATTTAAAAAGCGGTACAAATCATTCTGACCTTTGAAAACTTATTTTTTGGGCGAAATGGAGAATCTAGATAATTTATTATAATAACTATATTTTTAGAGCTTGAAACTTTTTTTTTACCACCATAATATTCAAGCCAAGATGATTGATGTATATGTTTTCTAATGCTTGAATTACAATTTTTTATGGATGAGTTTTCTATAAGGTCTAGGCTTTATATAAACAAAATAATGCCTCACCTCAAATCCTTGTCCAGAAAGACTTTCAGCGACAAAAATATTTATGATAGCTCTAAAATCAATTTCCAACATCGAAATTAAAATTTGAAACTCAAAAACTTGCACAGATCTTGCCGATCTATGAACACTTATTTTTAACGAAAAACAAATGGCCTCGATAATGTGCTACAATATACATTATTTTTAGAGCTTGAAATCCAATTTGTTTTAACAACCATAATGTCCAAGTCGAGATAATCATTGTAAAGGTTTTCCAATGCTTGACTTGCAATTTTGAATGAATTATAAGGTGGGGATTTCTTATTTTGATATCAAACTATTTTACAATTTTTATGTTACTTACCAAACCATTTTCCAATAAACAAAATGAAAAAATATGTACTTTGACCCATCCAAGGTATGATCAAATTACGACATTATGAAATGGGCAAGCTTTCTATGCTTCCCCTACAACATAAAACTTGTATGCTTCCCCTTATCCAATTGTCCATTTTGAATGGAGGGCAAAGATTGCCCAATCATAATGCCATGACTCTACTCTATTTTATTTTTATTTTTTTATAGAAAATATTTTGATGCTAAATTTTGGGCATCCAACCCTCTATTAAACTCGCACATGTAAGAAGTATAAAAAAAATATTCTCAATAAAATAAAATTACCAAAATATCCCTGAAAGTTTAAAAAGGTATTTTGGTAATTTTATTTTATTGAAAAGTTATCTTTAAATATTTTTTATAGGTGCGCCCCAATGAGAAGATGGCACGTACTAAATTTCATATTCATATAATTTTATTAAAAAATTAAAAATAAAATGCTCTGATCTATCGGATCTAAGATCAAACGATGAATAACTCACTTGATCAAAATTGAACGGCTAGATAACAGGAGAAGCATAGATCTATATGCTGTAGGGGAAGTATAATGAAACACTTCGCTAGTTTCATGGAACACTTTACAAGTCCAGAAGTGGAGTCATGTAGGACAGCTGGTGATAATATTTGCCCAATTTAGAAGGACATAACATGTGATCGGTTCATTCTCTACGGTATTGACCCACAATTTAACGTTATTTTGTAGGGAGTTGACGAGGGCGGCATTATATCTCGCGAAGTCCTCGTGTATTAAAGATTGGGAAAAGTTTTTATGGAGCGGAGACTCTAAACAATTAACTTAGAACCTACTTCAAAAACATCACTAAAAAAGGTTGTTTTGATACTCAAATTTATCATTTTGATACCAAGATGTATGGACATGAGAAAAAAATGAATTTCAACTTTTGAAAATAGTGTATTTTGTAATGCAGTTTTGGACTGTCAATTTTCAAGATTTTTAAGTTTTCATAGATCTACTTGATCTACACTATTTTTGAAGCTTTAAACTTTATAAATAGAAATAAAAATATATTTTAAAGTTATCACAAAGATTTCTAATATTGAAACCACATTTATGGATAAAAGTAGCTCCAATTTGATTGTTTAGAGACTAGGCTCTATACAAAGCTCACCTCATCGTATGAAGTCAGTCTCCTATTTGGACGGCTGCACTTATAAAATAGGATGGGATTTCTGCATATGCACACTCCCACTAAAATTTATCGTAAGAATAGATTTTTAATCCAAAATTTTGGGATTCATGACCTACGTTAACATGACCATAAATATTAAATATTTGTACACCGTCTAATTTCATTTTAGCCACTTGGGTTCGGTACGCTCTTGAACCACGCAACAGACCATATAAAATTGAAGGAGAGCGGAAATGATGGAGAAAAGACAAATTAGGGAGCCTTGCTCTAGTGTATTTTTTTTTTCTTTCTTTCTTTTTTTTCTTTTTTTTTTAATAACTTTTTTTTTTCTTTTAACAAACGCAATGATCTTTATTGATTATGGAAAGTACATCAGAAAATAACAACTACGAGGGCAAAATAAGAATGTGATCAGTGTAAACCCCATTTTTAGGAATCTGCCATGTCATTGGCTTTGCTATAAACATAATGAAAAGCAACTACCTGACTCTGACAATATCCATCATTTCGAGCCAATACTTCCTTAAGAACAATAGATGACTCCATTTTCCAGAGCACCCATTAATCACATTCAAAGAGTCTTCTTCTACCGGCCAACCTAAATTAGCACAACGATCCTTCAAAACCTTTTGCAATGTAATACCACTAACATCTCAGCACAATTTGCCGTAGCAATGCCATAAGGATCATAAAAGGAGAAAATTTCTATGCCTCTCGAATCGCTTACCACTCCACCAAAACCAGTAAGGCCTGAATTAGCCATAGAACTCCTATCAAAATTAAGCTTAACACAACCATGAAGAGGAGTTATCCATCTCCCTAGAGGTCTAATTTTCAACAATGGCTGAAAAATCAGGGAGTGAAGGCTAAAGAGAATATCAGTTTTTGACACCCCAATACCTTATTTAGTATTGGATAACCGGAACCGCACATTAAGTGAAAACTTTTACCTAATACAAACAAGCTCTAAATGTACACCTTCGAACGTTCTCCTCTTCCTTTCCAGCCAAACTTCCCATAAAATTGATACCCTATAGATCTTCCAAATAATTACTGCTTTATTTGGCAAAGTAGGAATTGATAGTTAATAAAAAATAATTGTATGCCTTTGAGGCAAAGAAAGAGGGCGCCCTACTAGTTGAAAATCCCATATCCACAAACTGAATGTGAATTTACAATGAATAAACATTTGGTCCCCACTCTCTTCATCGTCTTTGCACAAACTACATATATTGACAATATGCCTACCCCGTCTTCTCAAGTTACCTACTGTCAATAGTTTGTCCTGCCACATAGCCCAAAGGAAACATTGCATTTTATGAGGAATTCTCCACTTCCAAAATGAGTTGAGATTAGATTGCTCCCATCTCAATTTATCACGAAAAAAGATATGATAAACAAATCTCACCGAGAAGGCCCCATCAGATGTTAGCTCCCATACTACTTCCTCTACTTGATTATGAGAAACATACACTTTAGACAACTCTTCCATAAGATTAGAAAATTATGTAATCAGCAAATCCGGTAATCTGTTATAAATGAACTGAATGTCCCAATTTACCCGCTGCATTTCACCCTCAAATAGCTCACAACCTTTCAAATTCTCGTTTACAGCCTTTTTGTAGAGGACCTGAAACCAGATCTTTAAGACAATATCACCCAACTATTTATGATTCCAAAAGTCTATCATAGCACCATTTCCGACTTCCCACCAAATATTACACACTACCACATTCTTATTGAGATAAATACCCTTCCAAATCTACGATTGGGCTCATCCACCTCGTCCTTTACCCATGTATCCTGCATGAATTTTACAATTTTTCAAATTTTAGGGTTGCCTCTAGTTTAACATGCTAATCCTATGTTCTAGAAACTAACGATTGATGATCTTGGCATGGAGGCGCCATGTAGTATGAAGGTTTCTAGTCTTGGAACTTATTTATTATGTATAGAAAATTGAGATAAAATTCCTTAATTTAACTATACTTAAAAAAATGATATTAGTTTTATAGTTTAGCTGATATCTCTTTTGATGGTGGTTTCCTCTGTCCAAAATTTTCCTGTTTGAGAACTCCAACTTCTCAATCAGGGACAAGTCACTTTTTGGCAGTTTTGAAACATGAATTAGTTTAGAACTTGAATGTTCCAGACCAGCTCACATGTCTGTTATTTATTCAACACTGGTCCAGAGTTTGCTATCGTGCAATGGTAAGTTTAGAACAGAGTTAAAAAAAAGAAAAAGCAAAAAAAGGAATAGGTATATCAGGTCAAATAAGGAAGTACTCTAGTTTGGAACTTCGAGTTTCAAATCGTGGTATTTATAAAAAATTAAAAAAAGAAGAAGAAAAATTAAAAAAAAATTAGAAATTTACATAAACAATGAAAATGGGAGAAGTTTTTTTAGTGGAAATCTTATTCTAAATATTTGAACGGCTCCATGTAGTTAACTTAGTAGGCCAGGAAACCAAATGTTAAGAGAATTATTGGAATGCAGACCTCTCTACTAATACTTTAAAAGATAGATTTTTTTTGGGGGGCATGTAACTTCTCGAATACCTCCTCACCTCTCTATGAAAAGTGCTCCAACCAAGAAACCCTAACTGCATATTCCCTCCAGGAGAAATTAAGAACTCTCAGGTCAATTATTGAGGTTAATGATTTGTGATGTGCACTATCATCTTGGTTCTAGTAATCAAATGAGAGAGAGAATTTAGGGGGTCGAATTGAACATTCGACATGCAAAAGAGAATATTTGGTTTAAAAACAAAGCAAAAAGATCAGGTCTATAAAAAGTATGTAATCTCCATCTGATTGTTGTATACAGTGTTTTTCTTATCATTTCTAGTGCCTTAGGAGTTAGGACACGAACTTCTGTAACAATATATAACAAGATGTATACTTGGTTGAGAGCGGGCAACCTAAAGATTGCAACATGGACGTCCTTTTTTTGTTTTTTTTTGGTTTGATAAATCAGCTAGCAAAGTTTCCAATCATTAACGGGCCCCTTAGTTTGAATGGTACTATTTTATTCAGCGAGTGATTGAAGGAGAGAGGGAGATCATATCCAAACATTTGCAACAGTGTGAATTTTTCCATGTTTCACACAGTTATCTAATGGTGATGACTCTTGTAGTTAGAAAAAAAAATAGTGCTGATTGTTTACCTTTTCCTTAATGATGATTCCACATCATGCTACTCTTTCATGCTAATCATTAAAAAAATGATCAACATCTCTTTAAAAGAAACCTGATTAAGAACACTGACATCAACATGGACCTCTTCTTAAGATGAATTCTCCAAATACCAGATCTTACCATTTCGAATAATGTAATCCCAGTTGGGTAATTACCTTATAAATAAAATATTATAACAATTTTCAAAGAAAAGTAATGAATTTTCCGAATAATTAAAACGTGCCGACCAAATTTATGAGGACTGCATTTCGAAAGATGGCGGGTGTCTAATTGAGCCTTGCCAAGTATCTATGTTGAGTAGGTAATTGTATTTTCTTCTTCCTTATTTTAATTTTTTATTGTTGTCTATTTATTTATGTATTAACAGCACTAGACGTAATAAGCGATAATCAGTAAAACCCATTCATTTTCTGCCTATGTTCGTCTTACAGCTAATGTATTTGATCGGTTGATTGGAATAAGATTAAACCTGCGGTGAGGCATCACATGCCCGGCCTCGTAGCCCTCAAGTAACCCTGACTCCATAAAAAAACAATGCCCTCTATTTAGACAAGGACCCACTTTCTATGCGGCCATCCCGCATATTGTAGAAATGCATGATTGGAAATAAGTATATTTTTTAAATATAATTTTATTTTAATTTTTAGTGAATATATAATATTTAACATGAAGATCATGAAAAAAAATAAAAAATTGACTATTAGAAATAATAATTATATTAAAAAAATATTTTGACTGTTAATTTCAGTCGTTTTAAGATGAATCACATATTTGCATCTATCTTTAAGATGAATGTTTTATACCTCTAGACCCCACATTGCAGAAATGTGGTCTAGCGTGCCTGAACAATTTTCCTTTAGATAAAGAAGTTGAAACCGACAAAGTTTTCTAGGGTCCTGCTTATGTTTAGGGCGTGCTTGGCTTGCTTTGTGGCGACCCGGGCCTAGCCTGACCTGTCCTAGGATCACATTTTGTTACCCAATGTTCAATGCTTAGTTTTTCAAGACCAGGCCGGTCGGGCCAGGGTAGACGTCGACCCAAAAGACACGTAAAAAGGGCCACAAAGGAATCGTTACCTTAGAGAGGAATTTTGTTGAAAGCTCTTACGAGCAGACAAACCTTGTTGAAAGCCATAGTGAGAAATTTTCTATCTTATGATGGCATCTGAACTAGTTTCTCTTGCATCAGGCATCTGTATATGTAATTGCATCACCAACCTATAGTTGTAATCAGTTGAAACTCATTCTTCTCATAATTCAAATAAAACTTACGCCAAGGGAACTAATAAAAAACGATACTTTTTTATAATTCTTCTCATAATTCAAAAAAAAAAAGATTTTGAATTTCTAAACACTTAAGCTTTGACAACCCCAAGGTTAGAGTGTTCAATCTTGTAACGTTTTCTCGGCTGGGTCCACTCAGACTTGTCCCCTTTGGTTAGACGAGTACCCATATGCAACTTGTGGTATGTAAGAAAAATAAAAAAAATTCATAAAAACTTGTGGTTAGACGAGTACCCATATGCAATTTGTGGTATGTAAGAAAAATAAAAAAATTCATAAAAATAAATAAAAATAGGTAGTTGATATATAAAATTCTTTTATGTATTTCTCGCAAATATTAGTGAGTTTTTCTTAACATATGCCCGATTTTTTTGTTTTCCTATTTTTTGGGATTTTTAAAATATCTCCAACTGTAAATCAAGTTTTCTAATTGTATTTCTGAAGACGTTTTTTGAGCCCATTTGGTTTCTAGTTTTGTTTTCTATTTAATAATTTATTTTTTTATTTTATTTTAATTTTTTCATTTATTTTTATTTTGATATAGCTACATCCATTTGCTTATTATTTTCTTTTTGAAGGGAGGAGATTGTAGCATGTGATTGCTTGATTTTGTAGTTCGGGTGGTATTTCTCCAACCCAACTCTGCTAACTGCTAAGCCATGCTGCCAAAAGCCAATATTCACTGCTTTCTATCTTATTTTCACTGGATTAAATGTTTGTTTCTCTGTCTTGTATTTGTGGTATTGGCAGGATATGATCGGTGGGGGAACTGAAACATCATACGTTAGGCTATGTCGGAGCTCATCAGGAACCCGAGAATAATGAGGAAAGCTCAAGAAGAACTCAGAAACACAATTGGGGAAAAACCAATGGTCGAAGAGAGTGATTTACCTTAATTGACCTACCTCAAATGCATCATTAAGGAAATCTTTAGGTTCCATACCCAGATTCCTATTATAGCCCGAGTTTCACGCGAGGATTGCATAATTGGTGGCTACCATGTACCAGCTGGAACAAGGGTTATGGTGAATGCTTGGGGAATAGGAAGAAGTGCAAAAATCTGGGAAAATCCAGATCAATTTATACCAGAGAGATTTGAGAAAAGCACAATTGATTTCAAAGGCCAAGATTTTGAACTCATACCATTTGGTGCAGGGCGAAGGGGTTGCCCTGGCATATCATACGCAAACTCAGTGATCGAAATTGTTCTCGCTCAACTTTTGTTTCATTTTGATTGGGAGCTTCCAAATGGAACCAAGCCAGAGGAACTTGACATGACAGAAAATACTTCAGTAGTGAGACAGAAAAAGTCGGATCTTATTCTAGTTGCAAAGCCTAGATGTCCCCGTTCCAAGCTCCATGTTTCACAATCATCACCATCTGAATCCGGAGATCATTAAGGTAGTAGAAGCCCATTGCTAACTGATGAATGAGACTTCAGAATAAACCATGCTCTGTATCATGCTTCTGGTGGGGATGTAAAATTATTGTTTTGGTTCATTGCGAATTGGCCTGGTCCAGAACATGCATGGAAGTTCCTCAAATATGTTACATGGCTTCTTTTGTGATAATTGAATTGTCCCCATATTTAGAAAGATGGTACATGGCCTTAATGAGTAATTCAATGATATTTATGGTGGTCTTAAATTTGACTTCTATAAACGTTACTAATAAGGACATTTATGAGGAGGACAAACGGGGGTGGTGCTGTAATATTCCTATGAAAATAAAATAAGAAAAGGATTTCTCTTCAAATGTTGCGGTATATTTTAAGGGTGTATTTTGAGGGATTGTTTACAAAAAGACCGTTTATCTTTTGTACATAGAGATCAAAATTATTTTTTTTAAGTTTTCATAGATCTGCTCGATCTACACTACTTTTGAAGCTTTAAATCAGTGGTTTAAAAAACAGATCTGAGCGTCAGATCGGGCACCTCAAAAACCCATCCGGATCGGTGAATCGGCAATCCAGATCAGGAGTCGGCCGAATCGGTCAGATTAAGCCTTAAAAAAAATAAAAAAACTCATTATAAATGTTATTTTTTAATAATCCAATAAGCAATATGGGTATTACATTATTAACTTTCATTTTTAATCAATTTGCAAATAATTAAGATATGTTTTCTCTGTATGAACTTATATTAACCATTAAATTTGCATCACATAAAACAAAAACATAGAATTACTATGGATAAAGTATATAATCATATATAGACTACAATAAATAATGGATTTAATCGATGAAAAATGGCCACTAAAATCTCGAATTGGAGGAAAATCTTAATCCACTAAACAAAAAAAAAAAAAACCAAATTATTACGACCTAACTAACTATAATCCAAAATTATTACAACCTATCTAACTATAATATTATATATTGCAACGAAAATTGTTGGTTTATATTTTATTATATAAATAGTAACAAATTTAAAATATTTTATGATATCATTTAATTTAAACTGTATTATTGACAACAGTAAGAAAAATAATATATTACAAGATTTATAATGCAAATAAATAAATAAATAAAATATTTGATTATCAATATAGAAATTATTCGAATGCGCATCAATTTTCGAATAACACTTCAAATTTTCAAGAATATAATTTTTTAAAATTCTATAATAAATTTAATGGAAGAGATTGTTAGAGACAAAAAGATATTTCAAATGTGCATGAATCATTTCTTAAAATTAATATTCCTAAATTTATGTTAAAGCTTACCATATTATAAAAATAAAAATTATAATTAAATCAGTTATTCTTAGTTTGAATAAAAAAATATTTGTTGAATTAAGAAATATCTTTTATTTTTTTTAAAAGAAATACTTTTATTTTTTTTTTGAGATAAAATATGATATTTGTTGTATTACTGTTTTTTTTTTGACAAGAAAAAAAAGAAGGCGTTATATTACCTTTTTTTTTGCTTGTTGTATTACTTTTTATTTTTGTACAAGAAAATAATGTTGTTGGTGACTTTTATTTTTTATACCTTTTATTTTGTTTTCTTGACAAGAAATATTTATTTTATTACCATTTTTTTTACAAGATAAAAAAGAAGATGTATGGTCTTTTTTATTTTTTAGCAAGAAATGCTTGTTGTATTAGTTTTTATTTATTTTTTATTTTTTTGATGATATTATTTTCTTCATTTTTTTTTTTTATGACAAAAGTAAAAACCTATCTAGTTTTTTTTTTATGATATTATTATTATTAATATTATTAATATTATTATTATTATTATTATTTTATGAAGACAAAAAGTGAATTGCACAATTGCGTCCGAAATTCGAGCATGGACATCACACATAGAAACATTGCTGCTAACCACCACAGCCCTTCATGCGCTGCTAAAGAGTCTTCTACAATAATTACTCATATTGAATGACTTTTCAACATAATATCCCTTAGCACAAGTCCCACATCGAAGAATTGGAGAAAGTTTACACAGTATAAATATCTTTACAAATACTCATATTGAATGACTTTTCAACAGAATATCACTTAGCACAAGTCCCACATCGAAGAATTGGAGAAAGTTTACACAGTATAAATATCTTTACAAAAGCTTTAATGTTAGCATGATAGAAAGGGTATTGTAATGATCTTAAACTTTAAAAAAAAAAAAAAAAAACAAAAACTTGTAATAAGTGATGGTGCATATGAGCATGATGGTCCTTAGGGACCATCACTACTTTCAAAAGCTATTGGTTTAAGTTATTGCTGCCTTGCCACGTCCTTTAGTGGACGTGGGCTTTAAACGTTCAAGTGTAATATAATTGTTACACCTCATGTATGAGGTGTAACTTAATAAAATAAAATAATAAGGTGCCTTAAGAATTTAAATAGGAGAGGCGAGGACTCCCACCTTAGAAAATTTTTGAGATCTTTCTCTCTCTAGTCGAAACGCAGTGAGCTATTTCTCTCTTTTGCTGAATTTTTATCGGAAGCTCCCTTTCAAATATTTTAGATAAGTGACTTCATTATCTTGAAAAATAATCCGTTCTTTTTAAAAATGAAATGAAATAATTACTTCTTTTTTTTATCATGAATTTTAAGCGCGATAAATTTTATGCACAAGCGACCTCATTATTTTGAAAAATAATCTTTTTAATAAAATTGTGATATTTTATCTATTTTAGAAATTTTAAATGCTGTAAATTCTTAGAAATAAATTTATTTATTTTTCTTGTCTATCGTTAGAGAATTTTAGATACTGTAAAATAATTATAAATAAATGTGATATTTCTGCTTCTAGTAAAATTGTGAGATTTCTTTCTACTGTTTTGGAATATTTAGACATTGTAAAATTCATGTGCAAATGACTGCCTTATTATTTGAAAACTGATATTTTTGCAATTGATTATAGCATTATCTGTGAAATGTTTATTTGCGAATTGGCATCCCATAAATTGTGATAATTCCGTATTCTTGAATTTCTGTAAAAGTTTTTCTATACCTATTAGATTGGCAATTATGCTAGAATGTCTTTACGAACTGCTACCTTTCTAAATCTGAGCCCAAAATATTTGACTGGTTATTTTTGAAACGTTATTGAAAGTGACTGTTATTAATGGTTTAAGTGAAATTCATATTAATAATTTCAGTGATATGTTGAGTATATGATATTGTTGCTTTCGAATTTTAAAGAGATTTAGAAATACTTTAAGTATGCAAGTGGACTCATCCGGTTCGCCGGTGAGGTATAAGTGGACCTATCCGGTATGTCGGTAGGGATTAAGTGGACTCCTCCGGTAAGTCGGTGAGGTATAAGTGGACCTGCAGGGATTAAGTGGACCTATCTGAAACATCGATAGGGATTAAGTGGACCCATCAGGACGCTGATGGGGTATGTAGGTGACCTACTTAGGACACCAGTAGGGTATTTTGTGAAATCTTTTAAATTATGCACTGACGTTAAAATGTTATACGCATTTCAATTATTCGAATTATACTTAATTATGCATTTAGAAAGTGAAACTGTTAATGCATTTCTGTTAATAGATCTCCTTTTTGAAAATATTGATATCTTTCAACCTTGATTATTTTTAGGATTATGAAGATTACTTACTTAGTAGCCAAACTCATCAAATTGTTGTAAACATTTTTTCCGGATAACTGTGGTTTCATTTTGAATGCTCGTCAGGATCAACTCTGGAAGATATTGTAGTTGTGCTTAAACTTTGTAAGAATTCGCCACTGTAAATTTGTCCTATCAAGAGATGTATATATGTTTTGACTGTCACATCTCAGGAATATCAGTATTGTAAATTCTTGGGGCATGTCAATTATGGTATCAGAGCAATAGGTTTAAGATTCTTAGGAAATTTAAAAGGAATGTACTTAAAATCACATTTATTGCATGTACAGACTGAGATGAAGTTAAGATCCAGAATAGTTGAAGCTAATAAGGAAGGAATTCACAAAGCCTTGGAAAATATGGTTGCTCTAATGCAACATCAGATGGGAAACAACAATTCACCCAGGCAGTCAATTATGGAAACTGGTGGGAGTAATATCGAACAATTTAAGAAATTGTAACCATCTTCTTTTAAGGGTGTTGTAAACCCACTGGAAGCCGAGGGATGAATTATGCAATTAGAGAAAATATTCGAGGTAATAGCATGTCCTGATGATAGGAAGGTGGCCTTCGCAGTTTTTATGTTAGAAGGTGAAGCACAACATTGGTGGCGAATGGCAAATGGAGTATTGGTCAAAGAAAACCCTTGACTTGGGAAGTATTTCTAGAGGCATTTACTGAAAATTATTTCCCAAATTTTATTCGAGACCAAAAAGAAATGGAATTTCTGGAAATAATCCAAGGAAACAGGACAGTGGCACAGTACGAGGCCAAGTTTACCGAATTGGCCAGGTTTGCACCACATATGATTAACAATGAGAAAAAAAAGTGAAAAAATTTGAAAGGGGTCTCAGACCAGCTATTAGAAGCAGAATATCAGTCTTAAAATTGAGAACTTACGCTGAAATAGTGGATCGAGCCCAAATTGGCGAAAAAGATTTCGAAGATTACCAAAAGATAAAAAATAAGAAAAGTCAGGTTAAACCCATACCGTCTAATCGACAACAGCTTGAAAGGGAAAACAAGAACTCAAGGCTCTTGCCACTTTAAAGCCCAATAGAACCATGTAAAAAGGTGGGAAAAACCATGGATCGAGCCCTTGTTATTGGAATACTGGAGCTTGTTTTAAATGTAGAAAATTAGGGCACCAGATTAGAGAATGTCCTAGGTTACAGATGCAACAGCTTCCAAAGCAGGGATAGATAGCTCAAAAGCCTCAGATGAAGGGAAGAATATTTGCGATCACCCAGCAAGACGTTCAGGCCTCAAAATCAGTGATCCAAGATACTCTTATTATGTTCCAAAAAGTAGCTCATGTTTTGATTTGATCATGGATCTACTCATTCATTTGTGTCACCACACTTTGCATGCCACTTAAAGGTATAACCAGAACAATTAGAATACATTCTAGAGGTAGCCACACCGATGGGAAATTCAACTGACACCAATATAGTGTATAAATTCTGTGTAATAAAGATAAAAGAAAAGGAACTGTTAGTTGATTTAATACTCCTAGAAATTCAAGATTTTGATGTAATCTTAGACCTGGATTGGCTTTCTGTATACCATGCAAATATTGATTGTTACAAGAAAATGGTTACCTTTAGTATTCCGAATCAACTAGTATTTTACTTCAATGGTATCAAAGAAGACTCGCCATCATATTTAATCTCCTATATTCGAGCTGATCGCCTCTTTCGAAAAGTGTGTCAAAGCTTTCTTGCCTATATCAAAGAAAATAGGAAGGAATAAATAAATTTGGATACCACTCCGGTTATCCGAGAATTTCTCGACGTTTTCCTTAAAGAATTGTCAGGATTACCGCCTGACAGGGAAATTGAATTCTCTATTGAATTATTGTCAGGGATAGCCCCAATTTCTAAGGCACTTTACAGAATGGCACCTGCAGAACTTAAGGAACTTAAACAACAATTGGAAGAATTATTAGATAAAGGTTTTATCGGGCTCCGTGTGCCACCTTGGGGTGCTCCGTTATTGTTTGTTAAAAAGAAAGATGGGACCATGAGATTGTGTATCGATTATAGACAGTTGAACCAAGTGACAATAAAAAATAAGTATCCATTACCTAGAATAGATGATTTATTTGATCAATTACAAGGATCACAAGTGTTTAAAAAAATTGTTCTTAGATCTGGATATCGTCAGCTTAAGATTAAAAGTGAAGATGTTCCCAAAACAGCTTTCAAAACAAGGTATGACAATTATGAATTTTTAGTCATGCCTTTTGGATTAACCAATGCACCGGTTGTATTTATGGATTTGATGAATCGGGTCTTTAAGCCCTTTTTGGATAAATTTATTATGGTATTCATCGATGATATTTTATTTTATTCCAAGAATCAGAAGGAACATGAGCAACATGTAAGAACGATATTGCAAATATTAAGAGCAACATGTAAGAATGGTATTGCGAATATTAAAATTTTCAAAAGGTTGAAGCCGTTATTAATTGGAAACAACCAAGTAATGTGACTGAAGTTCGAAGCTTTTTGGGATTGGCAGGATATTACAGAAAATTTGTAAAAGGATTTTTCAAATCGTGACCCTATTGACTCGACTGACACAGAAAAATGTCAAATTTGAGTGGACAAGTGAATGTGAAGAGAGTTTTCAAGAAATAAAAGTTCGATTAATTTCAACACCTATTTTAACTATTCTTGAGGGGAATGCGGTATTTGTGCTTTATAGTGATGCGTCACATAAAGGCTTAGGCTATGTATTAATGTAATATGGGAAAGTAGTGTCATATACATCCAGACAGTTGAAAGAATATGAGAAAGAATATCCAATTCATGACTTGGAGCTGGGTGCAATAGTATTCGCTTTGAAAATGTGGAGGCATTATCTATATGGTGAGCATTTCGAAATATACACAGATCATAAGAGTTTGAAATACCTCTTCTCTCAGAAGGATTTAAATATGCGGCAGATAAGATGGATGGATTTCTTAAAAGATTATGATTGTACAATCCATTATCATTCAAGAAAACCTAACGTTGTGGCCGACGCTCTAAGTAGAAAATCTACGGGAGTCTTAGCTCATCTAATGATCCAAGAAATGTGTTAGAGGAAATAGTGGATTGGCATCCGATTCTGTCCATTAATGGTGTGGTACGTATGATTGCCAACATTAAGGCAGAACCCCAATTAATCCAATAGATTCGATCGGCACAAAAGAAAGACCCTCAGCTAATAACAATTGTAGAAGAGGTGAAGCTGGAAAAGAGAGACGAATTCTCTATATGTCGTGAGCATTTGCTAAGATTCCAAGGTCAGATTTGTATCCCGAATGATGAGAGTGTGAAGAAAGCTATATTAGAAGAAGCACATCACTCTCGTTATACGATACGTCCCGGAAGTATTGAAATGTATCAGGACCTGAAGAAAACCTTTTGGTAGAATAATATGAAAAAAGAGGTAGCACTATTTGTGTCTAAGTGCCTAACATGCCAGCAAGTAAATGCTGAGCATCAAAGGCCCGCTGGGTTGTTGCAGCCTTTACCTGTGCTAGAGTAGAAGTGGGAGCACATCTTTATAGATTTTGTCTGTGGCTTGCCTAGAACAAATTCAGGACATGATAGCATTTGGGTCATTATGGACTGGCTGACCAATGGTGCTCACTTTCTACCGATTCGCATGATGTACACGTTGAATCGACTGGCCAAGTTGTACATTAAGGAAATAGTGCGGTTGCATAGAGTTCCGGTCAGTATTGTATCGGACAGGGATACTCGGTTTATTTCTAAATTTTGAGCTAAGCTACAGTCACTCATGGGGACGAGACTCACCTTTAGCACTGCCTTTCACCCCCAAACTGATGGACAATCGGAGAGGACCATCCAAACCTTGGGAGATATGTTGAGGGCCTGTGTCATTGACTTTACAAGAAGCTGGGATGACCATTTACCCCTGATTGAGTTTGCTTATAATAATAGCTTCCAAACCAGTATTCAGATGGTATCATATGAAGCCCTGTATGGAAGAAAATGCAGGTCACCCATCTGTTGGGACGAGGTTGATGAAAGAAACCTTTTGAGGCCAGAAATTGTCTAGATAACCACAGATAAGATAACTTTAATTCGAGAAAGCCTCAGGACAACTCAGGGTCGGCAAAAGAGTTATGCCGATAACCGACGGAGAGAACTTGAATTTGAGGAAGGTGATCAAGTTTTCCTAAAAATCTCACCAATAAAAGGCATTATGAGATTCGGCAAGAAAGGAAAGCTGAGCCCACGTTACATCGGACCATTTGAAATCCTGGAAAGAATCGGAGGTGTCGCTTATAGACTTGCCTTACCACCCGAATTGGCAAACGTCCATAATGTCTTTTATGTATCATCACTACGAAAATATCAGCCCGACCCATCCCATATCTTGAAATATAAACCTTTACCGATCAGGAAGGACCTATCCTACATTGAGCCGCCAATTTTGATACTGGATAGAAGGGTACAAGTGTTGCGCATTAAGGAGATTCCTTTGGTCCGTATATTATGACAGTACCATTCAAGAGAGGAGTCGACTTGGGAACGAGAAGACGATATCAAAGAAAAATATCCCTATTTTTTTCAATAATCAAGTACACAAATTTAGATGACTAAATTTCTTCAAGGGGGGATGAATGCAATGATCCTAATTTATTTTTTTTTAAAAAAAATAAAAAAAAAAAAAAACTTTTAATAAGTGATGGTCCATATGAGCATGATGGTCCTTAGGGACCATCACTACTCTCGAAAGCTTTTGGTTTAAGTTTTTGCTCCTTTGCCTGTGGACGTGGGCTTTAACATGCTAGTGTAATATAATTGTTACACCTCATGTATGAGGTGTAACTTAATAAAATAAAATAATAAGGTATCCTAAGAATTTAAATATGAGAGGCGAGGACTCCCACCCTAGAAAATTTTTGAGATCTTTCTCTCTCTAGTCGAAACACAGTGAGCTCTTTCTCTCTTTAGCCGAATTTTTATCGGAAGTTCCCCCTCAAATATTTTAGGTAAGTGATATCTCACAACAACGACCCGCCAATACCTCGTTGATATTCTCTCCATGATCAAGTGAGACAAGATTGGATATGTTGGAGAGAGAGGCGTCCTTGGGCCTTCAAATGGGTCGAGAAAGAGAGAGGTCCCACAGACTTTCAACGGTTTTTGCGAGCACGCCTGTAAGTGTGAGAGAGAGGTTCCATAGGCTTTCAATGTTTGAGAGAGAGAGAGAGAGGTCCCATAGGCTTTCAAGAGAGAGAGAGAGATATATAATGCTCAAAAAGAGAGAGACCCTAGGCTTTGATAAAGTGGTTTGGTTTTACTTCTACATGAATTTCAATGGTTTGAATTGTGAAGTTACTCACCACAATCCGCGCCTACATTATGTGAGAGAGCACTCAAAGACAGACAGACAGAGAGAGGGGCATTTTCTCTCTTGTATCCTGATAGAAAGATAAAATTATAACACTATCAGGTTTCCATTGCCAAAAGAACCAAATAAAAAGAAGGAAAAAAAGAAGAAAAGGAAAGCCAAACAAAGATGGTCTGTAGGATTTCAAGAATGCTCTAAAAAAGGAAAAGTAGAAAATGTTTCAAAACTAGTTTTCGATTGCTCGAACAGGATTCAGAAACCAGTCGGTTAACATGGTTTAATTGGGCAAGTCTTGGACAGGCCAAAAAGTGTTAAATAAATTTTAAAAATACAAAAAAATTCTAAAAAATATGAAAAGCATAATTAAACAAAACACATCAAAATGAACTTGAAAAGTAGTGAAAAAAATAGAATTTAAAAAATCGATTTGTATCCAGAGGTATTTTAGAAATTAGCCAAAAAAAAAGTAAAATTAAGTATTTTTGGTTAAAACACATTCCAATCTTTTCCAAAATGATAAAAAAAACATTCAAACACACATTACAAATAAATTTTTTATTTTTTGAGATTATATATATATATATATAGAGAGAGAGAAATTTTTTTTTTTAAAAAATAACCAGCCGGGCCACCTAAGCCAGCCAAAACCTTCTCAGCTAGTGGCCATTTTTGGTTTACTCAGCCGGTTCCAAGTTGGACCGGCCGATTTATCAAACACTGTTCAAAACATAACAACTAAATATAGGTAATATTTGGTGATGAAATTTCAAGAATAAGGAAAATAAATAATCTAGTTATCCTAATCTATCAACCCAGCTTTTTCTTTGAGAATACAAGCACATTTGGTCATTTTCACCAGGACCAAATGTGCTTCAGTTATGGACTTCCAATCCAACAAAATGGTAATTTGTCATGAAAACACCATCTTATCGTATGCTATTTATCTCAAAAAAAAAGGGAAAAAGAAAAACAAAACATCTGATCAACTGCTTCTTCATTCTAGAACCATAAAGATTAGTGTTTTAAAGGAAGGACTCACGTCAGGTTTCAACCAAATCAAAGTCAAGTAACACCTTGACTTGACCGTTTGTTGTAATTAACACTAAGACTTTGGGAACCAGCATTCCCAAGGGCTTTTGTTCCGGATTCCATGGCTTTCTGAGTTAGACTAACATTTGCGAATCCAAGACAGAATTGGCCGAATTTTCAAACTATGATAAAGATAGATAGAAATACAAAAACAGGTAGTCACAGAATGATGGGTTTGAGAAAAACTTACCTTATGGAGAGATGAAGTGTTTCTCTCCGCGTCTCGTAGCTGAGAATGAATCTCCTTTTCGACTTGCAAAAGAAGCTTCTTGTGAGAAGCTTCCGATAAGGAGATGTCATCAAGAGAAAGAAGAGGACACATCAGTACAGTACAATGCATTAATTTGCAAAAGGCCAAACACTTTCACGTGATTGCACGCGCACGCACACTACGAAGAAAGCAGAGAATTCAAACTAAAAAGACAACTTACCTTCGTCTAAATTTACTCAAAAACACCTCGTTTATGTACAAGCCTACACGACATCTTTTGACAAATGCAACAACAAAGTATGAGCCAAATACCTAGAGAGAGCAATATAATGAACATGAACACATGCATACATACATAGAAATGAACACGGCACGGGCTACATCAGCATGTCAGCATGTACATATGCATGTCTACACATAAGCATACGCATGCCAAGATGGAAATAAATACTAACACATATTAAGATGTGTCATTTCATAGCATATTTGAAAAGCAACTTTATCAAAATACACCTAATTTTATCAACTATGTATTATTTTACCCATATGCTTGATTTGATTTAAAAAAGTTATCTAAGTACACACGATCATGAATAGGAATAGCTGACAAATGGGTAATATTTCTAAGAGTTGATAAGTTAGGTGTATTCAGGTAAATTTCCCCATTTAAATTTTGAACAAAAAATGATGGTTTACATGAAATCAAATAAAAATGAGTAACGTGTTAAACCATTTCAAAATTTAAAAGTAAATTGATAATCACCATCTACGCATTTTATGCTCATGTCAATGCCTGCTGATGCATAGTCAAGTCCTCAAACCCAATAATCACCCGTACTTAGACTCTCCAATGGTTTTAAAAACATGCCGATGGAGATAGGAATTACTTAATGTGGAACTGGAATCAATGGAGCCGGTCAGGTTTTCCCCTTGTATTGGGAACCAGCAGTGCAAGGAACATGCCAGTTTGTTTACAGAACCGACCAGTTTTATTACATAACTGGCTGATATGGCCCCACCTTTTATTCTATTTATTTTTCCGTAGGACCCATGTTTGATGCAATAAGCTCTGAAAACGAAGTCTTTATTCTTGGAAGAAAAAGAAAGAGGAACGTTTAGGATGTAATGGTCCTCTTATGATGTAGAGAATTTTAGATGCTGTAAAATTATTAGAAATAAATGTGATATTTCTGCTTTTAGTAAAATTGTGATATTTCATTCTACTGTTTTGAATATTTAGACATTGCAAAATTCATGTGCAAACGACTGCCTTATTATTTGAAAACTGATATTTTTACAATTGATTATAACATTGTCTGTGAAATGTTTTTTTGCGAATTGACATCCCATAAATTGTGATAATTTCGTATTCTTGAATTTCTATAAGAGTATTTCTATACATATTAAATTGGCAATTATGCTAGAATGTCTTTACGAACTGTTACCTTTCTAATCTGAGCCCAAAATATTTGACTAGTTATTTCTGAAATGTTATTGAAAGTGACTGTTCTTAATGGTTTTTGTGAAATTCATATTAATAATTTCAGTGATATGTTGAGTACATGATATTGCTGCTTTCGAATGTTTAAAGAGATTTAGAAATACTTTAAGTATGTAAGTGGACTCATCCAGTTTACCGGTGAGGTATAAGTGGACTTATCCAGTACGCCAGTAGAGATTAAGTGGACTCTTCCGGTACACTGGTCAGGTATAAGTGGACCTGCAGGGATTAAGTGGACCTATCTGAGACGTCGATAGGGATTAAGTGGACCCATCAGGACGCTGATGGGGTATATAGGTGACCTAGGACGTCAGTAGGGTATTTTGTGAAATCTTTTGATATATGTACTGACGTTAAAATGTTATACGTATTTCAATTATTCGAATTATACTTAATTATGCATTTTGATAGTGCAACTGTTGATGCAATTCTGTTAATAGATCTTCTTTTTTAAAATATTGATATCTTTCAACCATGATTATTTTTAGGACTATGATGATCACTTACTGAGTAGCCAAACTCATCAAATTATGGTAAATATTTTTTCAGGATTAACTCTGGAAGATATTATAGTTGTGCTTAAACTTTCTTTTGTTACTTTATAAGAATTCGCCACTGTAAATTTGTCCTACAAAGAGATGTATATATGTTTTGACTGTCACATCTTTGGAATATCAGTATTGTTAATTCTTGGGGCGTGTCAGGTATGCTTGCGGTTATATATTTGAACAAAATTACCAAAATGTCTTCAGTTAAGGACTCACCCTGTGACGTCACAAAGCGTCTGGAATCGTGATTTATGACGTAATCAGAGCGATTCACTATTCAAAATCTTCGATTCTCTTCTATGATTGGGCAATTCCCGATTTTATAGAAGAATCAATATGAGGTGACCGATTCCTGAGTTTAGGTCTGACAGACCTAGACTCTACCTGTATTAGTCTAGCCATTGCTAGGACAATTCGGGGTCAAGGTCAACCCAACATGGACCCACGCATTTGCATTCCCATTGACTTGTGAGCACCCTGTCGACATTTATGCACGTTATAAATTGGTATTATATCTTACTTTCCAAGAGAACAAATTTGAGGATGGAGAAATTGCACCAAGGGTGATCAAAGACTTGTAGGTAAAAGCATCAAGGATCTATATCTATATATGGTGTACATTGAAGTTCATATTTTTCTCCGTAGCGAAGAAAACAAAACATGGGATGTAGAGAGGAACCTAATCCAGTTGGTAAGAGGGTGTGACAAGTAATTTTCTATTTTTCATCAATTTAGATTAGGTCTCTTATTTGAAGCGGCATGGTCATTAGGTAGATTCATAAACATTGTTAGGAAAATAGAGTTGGCTTTCCATTAAACTAAGATAAAAATTGGCTTCAGGACACATTTTAGGTTGGAGACACGGTTTATTAGTTAGGGGAAAGTATGGAATGAGATCATTTATCTTTGACGCCACATTAATCTTGATCATTGGATGTGAAATTGGGTGGTTGCAATTATTTTATTGACCAAGCTCAAACTTGAGTAGAAATTTTTTCGAACTTTGTAACACATTCAAGCTATCAAATTTCATATCAAATGGTTATAAGTAATTGTGACCACCTTGTACCAAGGATAAATGGTCTTATTGTATACAAATTCATTAGTTAAAGGAACATAAATAGGGACAGAGTAGGAAGTTGGTGAGGGCTTGGAAAGAAAACTCAAAGCTGAGATCTGCCCCCTAAAGAGGCAATATTTTAATCAAATAATTATTAATATTGGATTGTTTATCTATATTTGTGAAGAATAGTAACAATTGGTATCAAAGCGAGGTTCTTAGGCCCTACCAAATGGCGGTGTTGCATTGGAAGGGAAAAAAAAAGAAAAAGACGGTGGAACTAATATTCTAGGGCATCCGAACGGATGACTCGCTCATTGACGATGGAGAGTGAAATTCCAATTTTTTGTCAAAATCTTCAATATATTTAGCACATCACTGCTACAAGACTACAATGCTCTAACTAAACAGCAATTAGATAGTTGCATTATTTATGTATTTCATTGACCCTTCTTCTCTTCCTATAGTTTCTATGGTGATGACGTATTCACAGCATTCTTGGCGTTAGATTCCATCATAGCCCTTGGGAATCATAGAGTTCATTGACCTCTAGCCCATGTCCATTTTTGGACTTTTCCCTTGGGCTCTTGGCATCTTTAGAGCATTAACCAGGCCTAGACACCGAGATTACATGGTGTCGTATTTTTTAAATGGATCTTAGAACTGATTTTAAGAACTAAAAAAGGATAATTTTATGAACAACCATTGATTTAAAATTTTTTCTTAAAGGGATCACCAATTTGAATCCAACCTTAAAGTGGTTGTTTTATGCCTCGGCGGACACAAATGGAGGAATGTGTTCCCCGATGCATACAACAATTAGTCAACATATAAACAAGATTAAGCAAAGGATGATGTTTGTATTAGGTGGCCACCTTATACTATACAAGTCACATACTCCTCTAAACTTTGTATTTGGAAATCTTATGATTGTATGAAAATCTATTTTCAACCGTAATTAAGAAATTTCAAATTTAAAAAAGTAAAAAGTTTATATAAGGATGCTAACTTATAATGTAGAACTACGGATACCCCTCAAAAATCCATTGGAAAAGGTAGTTTTAATGTTGAAAAACCCTTTGATTGATCATCTCGACATCGAGATGTATGACTATGAAAAGAAAAAGATTTTAAGTCTAAAAAATAGTGCATTTTACAACATATTATCTACACCGACCATTTTCGTGATTTTCATACGTTTATAGATTTACTTGATTTTAACCTTTTTTGAAATTTAAAATTTTATAATTAGATATAAAATAGATTTTGAGATAATCCTAAGTACATGTTACATCAAAATTATATACCATGATAAAATTTGAAGGTGCAGATTGAGCAGATCTATAAACACTTGAAAATATTGAAAATAGAAAGTTCAGATAACTCAAAAAAAATATTTTGAGTCTCAGATAATCTTAAGAATATTTTACACCAAAATTATATGTTATGATAAAATTTGGATATGCGCCTTAATTGGATTGTGTAAAGTTGCAACCTTATAGAAACCAAACCCTCAAAAAAATACAAACACAGGCACACACACACACACATGCACACACACACACACACACACATATATATATATATATATATATATATGGAAAAACCTAAAAAATGCCTATACGTGAAGTGCTATAGTGTTTTGCCACCATCATAGACTTGCTATGTCCGTGGCAGTTCATTGATGGTTCTACATTTTTTTTTTACCATCACGGACATACAAGGTCTGTAGTGGTCGAAAAACGTATGCCGCCCTATTTTTTCAGATGGTGATGAGCCTATATATATACATATATATATATATATATATATATATATATATATATATATATATATATATATATATATATATATATATATATATATATATATGTATATATATATATATATGTATATATATATATATATATGTATATATATATATATATATATATATATATATATATATATGGGAATGGATTCTGTACGTCCATTAGCGGACTACTACAGTAAACGCCAATGGCCCAGAATGAATCTGGGCCGATCTGATTGTCAAAACCTCTTTTCATGTTTGAATTTTACTTTTTTTTTTAATAAATCCAAATAACTTGAAATTTTTAGGTGTATATTATTCTCATCAAGGCGAACCTAATAAAAATATAAAAACAATAATCTGCAAAATAAAATTGGTCAAAATACCCTGAAACTTTACAGGGGTATTTTGATCAATATTTTTTAATATTTTTGGAAGATTCACCTATTTTTTATTTACACACGCTCTAAATTTTAGATCAATCCAATTTGTAGAAAAGAAATTAAAAATCAAACACTACTGGACAGGATATTCGGGATCGTCAGATTAGCCCAGATTGAATCTAGGCCAATAACGTTTACTGTAACTGTACGCCCTTGAGCTGACAGGATCTTTTCCCTATATATATACATATATATATATATATATATATATATAAAAGTAGAATTTGACATGGCCAAGTGTGATTTTGAACTTATTGTACTAAATGTAAATGTAAATCGTCTTGTTGTAGACGATCCCAAAAAAATATAGAAGCTACTTTGTGCTCACTTGGACATGGTTGCTCAGAACCTGAAAAGTTAATTATACTTGATTTTTCGTTACAAAAATACCCAATTCAAGAGAAAAAAAGTGAACCCGTATGTTCTGCACCACTTTTTAAGGGCGGTAGACTTTCTTGACCCTAATAATTTTAAAGGGTATAATATGTTAATCTTAATCAATCAAAATAAAGTGTGCCACAAAACCGTATTGCAAAATGTCGTTTCAATGCCAAAAACTTGTGATGGCCTAAAAATCTATCTTTACCAGTAATTATGAAAGTTAATAATGAGTTCATCATGTAAAAGACGCAAGGTTATCCCAAGATAGAGTTGACTACCCAACATAGACCCGTAGTCAGAGACATCTACATAAAGACATAGAACAGAAAGGGTAAAAGTAATAGGCATCCAAGAACTAGATAATGGAATTTAAAAGATGAGAAAATTGACTAATTCGAGAGAATTCACAATGACTCTATTCGAGAGAATTTAGGCGTAACACCATTATGGAATAAAATGAGAGAAAGAGTAGACTTAGGTAGGCTGATCATATGTGGCGCCGAACAAGTACAATACCTATTAGAAGGTGCGAATTAGTTTAAGTAGAAGGACTGAAAAGGGCAAGGCGTTTGCCCAAAAGGACACGGTTGGAAGTAGTCCGAAAAGATATGCAAACTTATGGCCTCACTGAGGATATGACCTGTAATAGAACAGAATGGAGAGCCATGATTCATATTACCGATCTCAATTAATTAGGATAAAGGGAAAAATGATGATGAATTATGAGTTCATCTAAAGGCCCCTGAAATTTATTAAAATGGAATAGTTTGGGTCCTCTGGTTTCGGGAACATATCGGGAATCAGAGCTACTCTTACTAGGAACCGACTGGCCAGTTATGTAAGTGCCATGTTCTCATATCTAAATTACTATTTTTCTTTTGAGTAATGATCCTATAAAACCCTCCCCCATTTATGTGCGTAGGACCCCAAAAAATCACCATTAAAGTTGACATGGATCTCTAAAAAAGTTAGAGTCTTGACTTTTCTATAAATCCGTGTCAAATTTAATAATGATCCTTTAGAGTCCTACACACATGAGTAGGAGAAGGTCTTATAGAATAATTTATCTATTTAATAATTTCTTATTTTTTAAAAAAATTAAAAATTAATAAAAAAATATTTTTAAAAAATATTAAATGTGCAGGCGCGACCCGACAATTCTATGTGACGCGTAGCCGACAATGTTTGAGAGAAGGGTGGGAGGTCCTTTTTATATAATTTGCCCCATAAGGCTCTTATGTATATCACCAATGCGGGACCAAACGCCCTTTGGATGGTTAATGTCCTTTGAATATGAATATTGGTACCTTTCTCCTTATCCAAAGCAACTTGTAAGCTCAGTATCTCCCGCTTTCTGCTTTGTTTTCTCATTTGGCCCTTTCCTCTCCCTCAGTACAACAATTTGATTGTTCCTCTACATCTCACACTTTCTTTCTCATAATTTGTTGTTTTATATTTTTTTCCCATTAGGTCTCTCTCCCTCCCTTTCTCATTAAATATAGTTCCCAAGATATGCAATCTTGTGCTTGGTTTTCTCATTTGGCCCTTTACTCTCCCTCTGTACCACAATTTGGTTGTTCCTCCATATCTCACACTCTCTCTCATAATTTGTTGCTTATTTTTTTTCCTATTGGTTCTCTCTCCCTCCCTCCCTCCCTCTCTGATTATGCCATAATTTCCAAGATATACAATCATGTGATAAAGAAAAACCAATGGAAAATATAAATACATAGCATAATTACCAAGAAATATTATCTTGTGCTTTCAAGACTATGGAAAACATAAATACAAAAATAGCAAAGAACATATTGAACATGCCAAAAGAAAGACAGTGGGGTTTCAAGAATATGGGCAAGAATTATAATGATTAATAGAGTAAGGAAAATACCGATTTAATGAATAGAAGGAAAACTCATGGGTTTCAAGAAGCATAGCATAGGACATGCTCTCTCCAATTCATGATCTTCACTAAAAATCACAAAATTACTATAAAGAACTTTATAAAAAGAAAATTCTTAGAAACGCTTATGGGCGAATTTGAGTAATGTTTCACCCCGAAATAGATATAGCATGTCCGTTGCGGTTTATACAAAAAAGCTGCAACGGCTCTACGACAGCTACAGCGGAATCCCATATTTTTTTGTGTGAAGAAACCCTACAACGGACATGCTATGTTTGTGGACATCTTCTAATCCACGCCGGTCGAAAAAATCGAATGGCACTGAGCCTATGGGTGAAAATACAGTTTATTTTCGCCCATAGATGTTGTGTAGTCTCTTCTTTTGTAAAAACACATTATTATAGTTAGTTTACAAATTTAGCATCAAATTCAATATCAACAAACACTCAAACAGGAAACGACATCTCCATATTCACTTTTTTGTAAAATAATTAAAATCCATATTGCATAGCCCCGATTTTTTTTTTTGAAATCCAAAATGCAATATTTGTAACAAATTTGAATATTTTTTTGAAGTACTTTTATTTTAGGCTAGAGTGGCCTGATCCAACCACTCCCCAAATCCAAATCGCCGATCGACTGACGTAAACTAGTTTTTTGGACGACCAATTTACCCCAACCAATCCGACATTTCAAACACTTGTGAACATTACTAAGGGCAGATTATTTTATTAAAGAAAGTGCATAAAGGACATAAAGAAAAGGATGTATTAGACGGTCAAAAATTATAGATTGAATCTCTAAGATGTCTTTTGTTGAACATATCTTCTATAAATATTTAGCCATGGCTAAAATTTGAGATATGTGGCATCCAGCATTTTTACTAGAGTACGCTTTTGTGGAGTGAGAGTAATGCAGATCAAAATTTGGTGGCAAAAAATTTTAATTTTATTTTTTGTCAATTTAATTTTTAGAGATTGGGTTGATTTTTTATTTATTTTGTTAGGAGCAATTTTTAGAAATAAGATTAATAAGGATATGTTTTAGTTAAGTTTAATGAAGTCTATATTTTAGGAAGTATCTTTTTTTAGCAAAGATAAGTTTTTAGTTGTATTTTAGTGTCCGTATTTTCTAGGCTGGTTTTCATTTAAGAAAGTTAGAGTATTTCTTTTAGAGTCTTCTTTTGAAATATAAAGGCAAGTACGATGTAGTTAGCTTGTTTGGAAGGTTATCTTGTAATTCATTTAGGAAAGTTTATCTCTTGTATTAGTTCGGGTAAAAGGTGTTTATCTTTAGTTTTTAAAAACTATATTTTGTTTTCTATTTTAAAGGGGGTGTTGTCTTTTTGTGTTGGGTTAAAACTACAAAAGATGATGAGTAATGTGGTGAAAATGATGTATTAGGGAATTGTAATTATCTTTTATGAAGTTGGATGGAAGAATATGGAAAGACTCTAGAGATAGATTCATTTTAGTTAGTTATCATTTTCAGTTTTTAGTAGGGAGATTTATTAGGGGTTATCTTTTGAGAGTCACATGAGGAGGTGATTTAAATGTACAAAAGGAAGCACACACCATGTAAAGGGGGATTGAATTTTGATTAATAAAGAAAGTGAATTCATGGAGAGAGAGAGAGAGAGAGAGAGGCCCTTTCAGGATGTTATTTCTTCTCTTGTGTTTATAGGCCCGTGCTGGACTACTCAGATCCGCACGTTTTGTTGTTTTTTCTTGGTGTTCATCGAATGGCATCATGCTCGTGGACAAGTTCTATGGTCGTGTATCAAGACTCCACCCTTATAGCGATAACCAATGGTTTAAAAACCGGATCGGTGACCCGGATCGGGCTTTCCAAAAACCGATCCGGATCGGCGAATCGGCGATCCGGATCGAAATCGGGTGAATCGGTCAGAATAAAGCTTCAAAAAAATCCGAAAAAATTATTAAAATTCATTATAAATATTGTTTTTTAGGAATTCAATAAAAAATGAGGGTACTCCATTAAGAATTTTCATGTTTTTGAATGAATATGCGAATATTGATATGTTCTTCCCCTGCATGAACCGCCATTCAACATTTAATTTACATCACACAAAAGGATAAACATAGAATTATCATGGAATAAGTATATCAACATACATGGACTACAATAAAGCATAAAATTAGTAACATACGATCTAAAAATAAAATGATAGACGACGTTGTTGTTCTTCTTGGTCACGCTGGTGCCATTGATTGAATTCATTTGACAATTCATTGATTCGATCTAAAAACGAATCATCGATATTAGCGGGCGTCTGACTATTTTCAAATCCCTGAGTGTTAGTGTTTTGTTGTGTTCCCAATCCAAAATCCCCGAAGCTTGTCCATCCTTCATGCTCACCTGTACTGTCGTGCTCATCCCTACATTGTTGCTGTTGGGACTCGATATGTGAATAATATGGCTGGGATAGGGTGGCCTCAGAATCATCATCTCTCTCATTTTCTCTTAGACCCCCTTCCCACTCTCCCTCATTAGGTGCAATATCACCGACATATTGTGGATACATTGGCTGGCTGCTTCTTCTTTCATGCCGCTCATCACTTTCTTCAATATCTTCATCACCGATAGCCTCAAGGAACGCTCTCTTGTGCAACACTGGCTCCTCCTCTTCTACTACCCATCGGTCTGCTGTGTCTGTGACAAATATTGTGTCTAAGTCTATCGGCCCATAGTCTTCAAGCTTCCTTCTTATTTGTCACTCTCTAAGGTTTAAATTATAATGAACGTAGACTAGTTTATGAAGCTTCTCAGAAGCGAGTCGATTCCTCCTAGTAGTGTGCAACCATTGGAACGTACTCCAGTTGCGCTCACAGCCAGTAGCAGAACATGTCTGGGAGAGCACATTGATTGCTATCCTCTTTAGGTGAGGTGCATCGGTACCATAAATCTCCCACCATTCAGCTGGATTAAAATGTAAAAAGCATTGTAAGGGCAAGAACAATTCATAAGATTAAATATATGAATAAACAAAATATTAGCGAGGGGATAACCTGGATCCATCATAGTTCGAGAATTTCTGGCAAGTCTAGTTCCGAAGGATCCTATAGCATCCCTATACATAGCAAGCTAGAACAAATATATTACGTTTTAGTGCATTATTCCTCACAAATATAACAACTCAATCAAGTTCTTATCCAAACATTAAATAATACCTCTTGTATTGCTGTTACTTGGTTTCGATGGCTTCTTTCCAACCTTGCAATAATATATCTGACCCCTTCCATAATCTTGTGGGGTTGTTCAGGTGTCAAATAGAAAAATTTTGGGTTGAAGTAGTAACCTAAAAAATATATAGGTAGAAAAATGTCATTTACAATTTCATAAAAAAATGATTTAAACTGAAACATTGTAATGATATAAATATATATTTACCAGCATAATGAATTGGACGTCCGAATTTGGTGTTCCACCTCTTTTCTATAATCTCGATCACTTTGCTAGCAAAATTACACTTCTCCCCAATAGTTGATTTCGCCCTCTCAATACCTTCATAAAGGATACCCATGGTAGCTTTCTTATCAGCATCCACCATTCTTAACACCATGACCAAAGGGGCAGTGGCCTCTACAACACTGGAACATCGAGACCAGAACAGCCTACTTGAGATTATGTTGTCCACTTTTATACCGGTACTGGACTTCGAGAGGCGGTCATTTAACCACTCTTCACAAGTAAACAATCTCTTTAATGCACCTTCAGATTGTCGAATGGAGTCCACAGCTAAGTAATCGGTCGCAAAGCGGGTTATGGCAGGCCTGATTATCTCTTTTTTCTTAGAGTGTTCTCTAAACAGAAATAATATTTTCTAGTGGTTGTATATAAATCTCGACACCAACCTTGCTTCATCTAGAGTCTCCTTCACAATTTTGATCTCACCGATTTCCTCTAACATAAGATCGATGCTGTGTGCAGCACACGGGGTCCATACTAGATGCTTCCTCTTATCCATCAACTTGCTGCCCGTAGAAACACATGCACGCGCATTGTCCGTAATAAACTGGACTACATGCTTATCCCCCACCTCCTCCACTATCTGATCATATAGTTGTACGTAGAAGTTTGCATCCTTCTTCGTCCCTAATACGTCTTTGCTAGACAAAAAAGCTGTACCTTTTGGGGAATAGGCCAAGAAGTTTAAAAACTCCTTTTTGCTAACTTTATTCAACCAACCATCACTCATGAGAGTAATTCCTGTCCTTGGCCAACTCTGTTTATATTCTTCAATCCACTTTTTAACTTCTTCTACCTCTTCGTCTAATATTGGCCCACTGAGCTCATATGCCGTCGGGGGTTTTACCCCGGGCCCGGCTCTCTGGATTGCACTAACCATAGGTGGAAAATATGGGCTATTGGCTGCATCAAAGGGATTCCCTTTATCGTAGAACCATTTACCAACATATCTCCCTAACATGTTTCTTGCACCTTTAACCATGCCTTTTAGGGTCATCTGTTGTGACTTAGGCTTTGAGAGAAATGGGTCTTTACAACCATGATCTGCAATACTGGCACTCCTAGGTAACTTAGAAACAATTTCTTCAACAACTGATTCTTCTTGATATATATTGCCACCAACTCCTCCATACATATTTGAGCTGGGCCCGCCATACATGCTCGAGCTGGACCCGCCATGCATATCTGAACTAGGCCCACCATGCATATCGGAGCTAGGCCCACCATGCATGTCTGAGCTAGACCCACTAGGCATTCTAAACCCACATTCCCTCTGATATTGTTCATGTAAACTCAATCTTGTGGCTATGTCCAGCTCATTATTATATTGCTCTTCTAGGTCATAATTATATTGCTCTTCTGTATCATTTCTGCTTGATGGTGTATATAAACTAGCTATCTCCTCATTCATCCTATGTTTGGCAATTTTTTTACCTTTGCTAGCATTAAGAATTGCCACCATCTGTTTTTTTACATTACTAGGGATACTAGTGCATGCAGAAACTTCTCCCTTAACCCCTGTCAAGTGTTGCTTGAACCTATGTACCCCACTACTTATCACTCTTTAACAGTAATTACAAATAATTTTGTCTTTCTTGTTGGGATCAAGTCTGACCCCATGTTGCCATGCAGGGTCTTCTGTAGATCTTGACATGATTCAACTGTTTTAAGATGTAAAAAGTTTAAATTAACCTGACAGTTCAAAAAGAAAAATAATCACCATATGTAGTGATAATATGTTGCGGTAGTTCATGTAGTCATATTCGTTGTTATTTGTTATTGCAAAATACCTTTTTTGACAATAATATTTTCGTACATATCAATTACAAACATTTAGAATAATACAAAATGCAAGCTCCAAACATGGCTACAACTCAATTATCAAGAACATACATTTTTTGCATTAAAAAATTAATAATAAAAACAATTCTTCAAAGAGCCGGCTAACATCAGTCATTCCAACTAAAAAATCCATGAACAACAGATAAAAAAAATACAGTTTTGTATTGAAAACATAATAACATGTATCTTTTTGCATAAATAATCCATCAACATACAATTTTTTCAACAAAAACTTTCACAATAAAAATTTAAAATATGGTTTAATACCTCATGATCATTAAAACCTTGTAACGATTTTCACATCTTTTCTGAAAATCTTCAATTTTCAAAAAATTCGATCTTGAAAAAAAAAAAAAAAAAATTACAGCAAACTCAAACAATAAAAATTAAAAATTGGGTTTAAATGTTTAATACATCATGATAATCAAAACTTTATCACGATTTTCACATCTTTTCGAAAAATCATCATTTTTCAAAAAATTCGATCATGGATAAAAAGAAATAAAAAAAAAAAAGTACAGCAAATTTTCAAAAAATTCGATCATGGATTAAAAAAAAAAATAAACAAATTTTCAAAAAGTTCGATCATGGATTAAAAAAAAAAAATCATAAATTTTCTAAAAATTCGATCATGGATTACAAAAAATTCGATCATGGATTACAAAAAATTCGATCATGGATTACATAAAATTCGATCATGGATTACAAAAAAAAAAAAAAACATAAAAAAACAAAAAATTCGATCGTGGATTACAAGAACAGAAAAAAACAATTCGATCATGGATTACAAAAAATTCAATCATGGGTTACAATAAAAAAAAAAAAACACAAAAAATTCGATCATGGATTACAAGTGAAAAAAACAAACATTTCGATCATGGATTACAAAAAAATCGATCATGGATTACAAAAAATTCGATCATGGATTACATAAAATTCGATCATGGATTACAAAAAAAAAAAAAAACATAAAAAAACAAAAAATTCGATCGTGGATTACAAGAACAGAAAAAAACAATTCGATCATGGATTACAAAAAATTCAATCATGGGTTACAAAAAAAAAAAAAAAACACAAAAAATTCGATCATGGATTACAAGTAAAAAAAACAAACATTTCGATCATGGATTACAAAAAAATCGATCATGGATTACAGAAAATTCTATCATGGATTACAAAAAATTCGATCATGGATTACATAAAATTCGATCATGGATTACAAAAAAGTCGATCATGGATTACAGAAAATTCTATCATGGATTACAAAAAATTCGTTCATGGATTACATAAAATTCGATCATGCATTACAAAAAAAAAAAACAAAAAAAAACAAAAAATTCGATCGTGGATTACAAAAAAAAAAAAAAACAATTACATCTTGGATAACAAAAAATTCAATCATAGATTACAAAAAACTCTATCATGGGTTACATAATAAACAAAAAACAAAAAATTCGATCATGGATTACAAAAAAAAACAAACATTTCGATCATGGATTACAAAACATTCGATCATGGATTACAAAAAATTCTATCATGGGTTACAAAAATAAAAAATAAAAAATAAAATTCGATCATGGATTACAAGAAAAAAAAACAAACATTTTGATCATGGATTACAAAAAATTCGATCATAGATTACAAAAAATTCTATCATGGGCTACACAAAAAAAAAAAAAAAAAAAAAAAAAAAAAAAAAAAAAAAAGAAGATTGTTTTTCAAAGAGTCATTTTACATAAGCGATTTTAACTAAAAAATTCACCTCCAAGTGAATAAATTACATCCAATTGACTATATTTTCTGATAAACAACAATATAAGGAATCAAAAACCTAAATTTTTAACACATTATTTCTAATATATCATGAAAACAAAATCAAAAGGCGGAAAAAAAAAAAAAAAACAGCGGAATTTGGTTCCGCAGACAACTCACTGTTCATATCAAATTTCTTGCTGTAATTGACCAGATTACGTAAAATTGAAAATTTTAAATCATACTAGACACAATAAAGATTAAAAACCCTAATTATTGAACTCATTTTGTTCAAAATATGCCGTGAAATAAATCAAATGGCGGAAAAAAAAAAAAACCCAAAGTTCTTACTTGTTTTTGTGAACCGAAGCCTTCAATCTCCAAAAAACTCTGTTTTTCTCAACGATTATCACAAATTAGTAACAAAAGCTTTTGATTCACAGCTTTAAGATCAATATGCCTACAATTTTTGAAAGATTCATGCCCTATTTGGCATGAAATTTCAAAAATGGCGGAAACCCTAAACCCCGAATTTTTCTTGATCCAAAAACAACCAATTTTTCCACCATTTAATCCTTGAAAAAGCTGAATAAAGCTGTTTACAGCCTGCAAAACAGATCACATGCCGAAAAAAACAAAAAAAATGATCAAAAAATGACAAATTTGAAAAAATCCGTGAAGAACACTGTGCAACCCCTGTTCTTCACGGACTCGCCGATTCCGCACAGTGAATCGGCGAGTCACTGTGCGGAATCGTCCGGTTCTCTCTAGAACCGGACGATTCCCTGTTTTTGAACCGATCCGGTACCTTTTTCGTGAATTCCGAGTCGAATCGGGCGAGTCCGGTTCGACTCGGCGATTTTTAAAATTCTGGCGATAACAAAACCTCCGAGCACTCCAAGAGATAGAGAACAAAAGTTTGAGAAGGCAAGTAAAATAGCTAACCCTGTGCTTAACGTAAAAACTAGCTTCGACACACCATGATGATGGTAGAAAATTGGATGCGATTTTCGAGAACCCATCCCATGCTAACGCTTTGTGTTGAAAACTGATGGTCGGGAGATTGATCTACCTAAGTTTGATGAAGAACCAGTTGAAGATGAAGAACATGTAGTTTTGGATCTTCAATTGCAATCATTATTCTTGGAAGTCGCAGGTTACCCCATCTTTGTTGAAGTTCCTGTTTTTTTATGAAGAACAAGAAAAAAGGAAAGAAGTTATCTTTGAGGTAGCTGGGATATCTAATTTTGTAATCGATAGAGAGATAGAAACTCAAAATCTTTATTTGAACCCAAAGGAGATCGAGCATTTGGAGATGCATACCAAATAAACAGAAGCATATGTGATGTGCCCTAACGTGAAGCAAGAGAAATTTCAGCAAGTTTATGTGGTTGAAAAATCAATATACAACGACGCTTTCCTCGAGGGTTTCATAATTTCAGTGCACCATTGTTGTGACTTGATCAATGCAGTAAACCATAGGTCACATGATCATTTTTTCAATATTCAGGTTGAAGAAGGTGGCGTGACTACTACAAATTTTATGTTAGTGTATTTTAAAATTCGAGGATGAGTATTCTCCAACTAGGGGAGAATGATACAGATCAAAATTTGGTGGCTACAAATTTTAATTTTATTTTTTGTTAATTTTATTTTTAGAGATTGTGTAGACTTTTTATTTATTTTATTAGGATGAATTTTTAGAAATAAAATTAATAGGGATTTGTTTTAGTTTAGTTTAATAAAGTCTATATTTTAAGGAGTATCTTTTTTTAAAGATAAGTCTTTAGCTGTATTTTAGTGTACGTATTTCTAGACGGGTTTTTATTTAGGAAAGTTAGAGTATTTCTTTTGATTTCTTCTTTTGAAATAAAAAGATAAGTATCATGGATTTAGCTTGGGAGGAAGGTTATCTTTTAATTCGTTTAGGAAAGTTTATCTCTTGTATTAGTTGGGGGTACAAGGTGTTTATCTTTAGTTTTTAGGAAATATATTTTGTTTCCTACGTTAAAGTGGGTGTTATCTTTTTGTGTTGGGTTGAAAGTAGGGAAAATAATGAGTCAAATTTATCTTTTGTATTAGTTGAGGGTACAAGGTGTTTATCTTTAGTTTTTAAGAAATATATTGTATTTTAAAGGGCGTGTTATCTTTTTGTATTGGGTTGAAACCAAAAAAAATTATAAGTCACACAAGTCGAAAGGTAAAGTAGGGAGTCCTAATTATCTTTTAGGAAGTTGATAGATGAATACTAAAGGAATCTAAAGATAGATTTATTTTGGTGCGTTATTGTTTTGAGTTCTTAGTAGGGAGATATATAGTAAGAGTCACGTGAGGAGAAGGAGGCACGTACTATGTAAAAGGGAATTTAATTTTGATGTATAAAAAAGTGTTTGTTTGGAGAGAGAAAGGCCCTTTTTGGGGTGTTGTTTCTTATGTTGTGTCTATGGGCTCGTGCCTGACTACTTGTGATTCCATTCTCGTTTTTATTTCTCTCTTTAAAAAGCTATTGATTTTTGTCGGTATTGTTTGCCGGTAAATTTTATAATGTGTCAAAGAGGCTTTAGGGTAACATATCCTAAAGAAGGAGGAGGTTTGAAGTAATTTTCTTGATTAGACGATCACTAACTTATATTTGGTTTTATGAATAATAATTTTGTCAGAAAATTAATCAGAAACTCAAATTGTAGGATTTTTTCTTGAAATAGGTCTTTTATGCCATTGAAATTGTGTATGTCATTTCTCGTATTAGTAAATCTATCGGGGAATAGTTTTTGGAAGCTAAAACAACGGATGTCAGAACAAACGTCTAACGAAGGGCCTTTTTGGATCCTTGGAAAAATTCTCTTATTGTAATGTGATGGATCCACTTATGTTCTTTTACATCTTTCACATTATTAAATATTTCAACCTCTTCTTGCAACGCTTTTTACATTTTACCATAATTCTAGTATACCTTGAGAAAATAGCTATCAAGGTACTTCCTCTTTGTCGTTCAGCCATTGGGTGTGAGTGAAATTGAAGTACTAATGGTTGAACACTCGTAAGAGAAATCAAATGAATTCATATTGGCTTTGAAAGGTCATTTTTGTTCATTAATATTTGAACTTCTAAGAGTGATATTGAATAGGAAAATGAGTAGCACAACCTAGTTGATCTAGATGCAAAATTGAATGGAGATATAACAAAGGAGTAATTAATAGATTTGTCTCAACAACTTAACAAGTAGAGTGAACGCGGAGAAGAAGCATTTAGTATTTCTTTTTGGTATTAGGTTGCATCTTGAAAATTGTATGCGCTAGTTTTGACAATATATGATCCAGTCTGATTGTGAAACAAATGTACGGACACTGTTAGCATGCGGGCTAAGCCCTCACATGTTGAAATGTGGCGCCTCTTAAAAATCTATTTTAAATATGAATTTTTGGACTCAAATTTTAAGGACATATAATCTCTAACATGGATATCATGAATAGGAATAAATAAATAAATTTGAAAAACTAGAAATAATAATTCTATTAAGAAAATATTTGGACCGTTAGTTTCTATTGTTTTTAGATGGATTGGCTACTTGCATCCATCTTTAAGATGGATGCTTTACTGTTCTGGACCACATATGTAGAAATGTGGTCCAGCTCACATGAAACAATTTTCCTAAATGTAATGATCAACAAATACCCGAAAAAAGAAGACATGTTACTATGGAAAAAGTTTATATATAGCTAGAACCTTAAAATGTAGAAGTAAAGATGCACCTCAAATATCTATTGTAAAAGGTTGTTTTAATGTTGAAATATCATCCAATTGTTCATCTTCCCATTGAGATACATGAATATGAAAAAAAAAAGAGTTTGAGTCTAGAGATAGTGCATTTTGCAACATATTGTCTAAACCGTTCATTTTCAATATATTCATATGTTTATAGATCTATTTTGATTTTAGCCATTTTTGGAGTTTAAAATTTTATAATTAGATATGAAAATAGATTTTGAGATAATCTTAAAAGAAATTTACCCCAAAATTATATGTTATGGTATGATAAAATTTCGAGGTGCGCCTTAATTGGATTGTTTAACGTTGCAACCTTACAGAAACAACAATTTTCTAAAACAAAGAAATCCATAATACCTTTTTCTTGGAAACCCAATAAAAAGGATTTATAATTTTTTTTTAAATTTTTTTGAAATTTTCTTGAATCCAATTTGGCTTGAATTAGGTTATCCACGAATCGGGAACACGAATTAACGATCCAAACCTTCCCTAATTGGGAAGCACGAATATTATTTTGGACTTGAGCAACAATTATGAATGTTATTTTCCTTGTACTTCACCTAAACCATTAAATAATATGAATGATACGTATCACCTTCCACTCTTAATAAATTTAACAATGGTGTCATGCCTAATAATGTCATAGCGAATAAATTAATAAACAGTGACAGTTAATTTAACTAACTGGTTGACATTGGGATCAATTGCCAATAACAAGCGACAAGTATCTATGAACCAGTTTCTTATTATATGTCCTAGTAACTAACGAGAGGAAAAGAACTTGCCCCGAACCCCATATATACTAAGCTCCTCTTGCAAATAAACACACAAAAAAATCCAGACCTATTTCCTTTCACCCCAGCAAAAATCAATCCCATTTCTCTTCAACATGGGTTCTCAATCTCTCATGAAAGTACCAGTCCTTGATTTCTCAGGAGTCTTGAAGCCAGGAACTGAGAGATGGAAAACGCTGACACGAGATGTGCGAGAAGCTGTTGAAGGCCTAGGGTGTTTCGAGGCCGTGTACGATACCAACTTCCCGGATTCTCTGCAGAAGGAATTCTTCTCTGCTATGAAGGAACTCTTTGATCTTCCCCTGGAAACGAAGATGAAGAACCAATCTGAGGTTCTTGCCCATGGATATTGGGCGCCCAAATCACATGCTCCTTTATATGAAGCCACTAGCATCAACCATGCCGAGCAGTTGGAGAACATTGAGCAGTTTACCAACCTCATGTGGCCCCAAGGACACCCCAAGTTCAAGTAAATTCATTCACATCATTAAAGGGTTGACCCATTTTCATAATTTTCATGAATTGGGTTTTGGTCAGGCATGAAAAGATGTTGTATTTTACATTGAATGTCAGTTTCCGGGTTCAATTTTTTTTTTTTTTGGGACAAAAAAGTTAACTTTTCTTTACGGAATTACATAAATTACAAAGAGCATTTGATCACCGTCACAACCCAGGACATTTTTGTATGCTAAAGTAACCATTTCTGTAGATGATCTATCCCCATCAAATTAGTTAGAATTATAACCCTCCTTTTCCACCTTTTTCCCCTCTTTTCTTTTCTTCTTTTTTTCGTTTTCTTTTGCCTTTTTTCTTTGTAATTTCTCATTTCTCAATAAAATTACCGTTAACACTCAAAAAAACAAATATAACCATTTTTGACAAAACACCTTTGTATTAGTTAGAACTAAACTTTATGTGATTTGGGTAGTTCTAAAGAAGATTTTTTAACTTCCAGAAGGTTTTTTAACTTCCCAATTTTCCTTTTTTTAAAGAAATACTTGAATCACTTTTGATGTAGAAACGCTTAGAAAATGCGTAGAAAATATAAAACAAATAGTGAAAATCCCAAAAAATTGGAAAACACAGTTATATTATTTATAATTAAGAATTATATGATTTTCATAATTCTTATGAGATTTAGGAACAAGGTTTTCAAACTCTGGTGAGTCGACTCGGCCTCGACCGACTAACAGGGTGAACAAGAATCACTGAAAACATGGAAGAATCGGTTCAAAAAATGTGAAAATCACCCGAGTTTTCGTATTTGCCATGCAAAACTCCTTTTTTGTAATACGGAAACTATTGTAAACTAAAAATATTAACATTGTGAGTGATTTTTATCGATTTTTAGAATCTTTCCATGTTTTTATCAACAATATTATGTTTATGTTAAGATTTGGGTCCTCAAAACCCAAATCGAACAACATTTATTACGAAATTATTAGGTTTCTAGGGTTCTTCGTTCATAAAAAAACAAATCTGCCAATCTCTTCCATTCTTTCTTATTTATTCACGAAATTAATTGATTATGGGTTCATTTTCAATCTAATGAAGTTATCTACAAAATCCCTCTGCGGATTCTCGTGTTTTTTTTGTCAAACCTCATTATTCTTGATGATTTCTACACCAAATTGAAATTATTTTGGCTTGTTTTGAAGCTTTTGAAATAACCTTCAACAGCCCTATATAAATTAATGGTTTTATTTTGTCATTTTCTACTAATTTTGTGCATCAAAGAGCTAACATCGTTAGTGTGTGAAAATATTGTCAATTTTATTATATCTCTCTAATTTCTCCATAGTTTTTTATGATGTTTAGTTTATTTTGAAGCTTTTGAAATCAACTTCAAAAGTCCTATGCAGATTCATGATTTTTTTGATAAAATATTGACTGATTTTGTGCATCATAGAGCTAATATCGATCAACAATAACAAATTTGTAAAATCTAAATTTTTTTTCTAATTTATCAATAATAATATTCTGATTATTATTATTTTTTTAAGATATTGAAATAACTTGAAAACCACTATATTGCTTTGTGTTTTTTTTCAGTGTTCGCAAAATCAAACTGGAATGGTTAACAACACATAGGCCCTGAAGTGGTTTAACCAGTCTAACCGGTAAACCATCTTATTTAACCATTCTAACCGCATATAAAAAGATTGGTATGTGAAAAAACCTAGGCGATCAAAAAATTATTGAAAAAATAAAAAAGATGCAAAACAAAAAGTCAACTAAAATATGAAAAGCATATAAATAATGATTAAAACAAAACACATTCAAATGAAGTTAAAAATTAATGAATTTTAATGAATCGATTTTTTAATTAAAGTGAGTATTAATGACCAAAACAATTTTTAATCCTTACCATAACATAAAAAAATATGGAAAATACATTACAAACCAAATTCCTTTTTTTTTGAGAATTTATATATAGTTTTTTGAAATTTTTTTAGATACCTGTTGATCACCAAAAAGCCCAAAATCGGAACCGGCCAATGGCCGGTTCCAATCTAACGGGGCGGTTAGCAGTTGGAACGCCCAGTTTTTCCAACATTGGTTTTTTTTGCTTCAATATTGATTGATTTATTACATCATAGATATAATATCATAGTCATATTTAATTAATTACAAAAATAAATGTCACTTTTGCTAGATTGTGCAAGCATTTTTATCTCTTTTCAGATATGTAAGATTGGTTTTTAGTTATGAAAAAATAGGGGGTCATATTTTAGAATTCACGAGATGTAAGAAATTTTTTTTTTTAAAGAGTTAAGATAAAAAGAGTTCCGAAATAAAATATAGCCCCCTCCGTCAATTGAACTCAATACCTCTTATAGACTCAGGCAACATAATTTTTTTTAAGAGCGTTATAGAAAAAAGAGCTTAAAATAAATACAAACATTTAAGAAATATACAGTTAAAAAATATATTTTTAATAGAGTTATGAAAAATAACCGTAATAATGATGGCTAGTCTTTATCGGGACATTCCAAATGGCGGGTAGAAGACAAGAGACAGCACACTAACACAAAGCCTAACGCACGATTTGTAATTAAAATTAGCTGCTCGTTTTATATATACACCTGCTTTGTATGATTTTTTGTTAAAAAAAATGAGCTTGTTTAGAAACATCCCTTGTTTCCTTTTTTTCTCAGAAATATGTCTAAACAAAACTTTAGCAATCTATTTTTCATAAAACATTAGTTTTCTAACGATTGTTGGTTTTGTTGGCCATAGCGAGACGGTAAAGACAGCAACAAAGAAGATAATAGGGGTTTCTAGACTAATTCGAATAATGGTTTTGGAGAGTTATGGTGTGGAGAAATACAATGATGACCTTGAGAGAACCACAAATTATCATTTTCGCATGATGAAGTACACGGCCCCCAAAGGAGACAACCAAGTGAAGGGCTTGCATGATCACTCTGACAAGAACATGATGACCATACTGTGCCAAGACCAAGTCGGTGGTCTCGAGGTGCAATTTAAAGATGGATCCTGGTCACCAGTGGTGCCCTCGGGAGGCTCTCTAGTTATCACCATAGGTGATACTTTCATGGTTGGTCTCGTTGTCTCTCTTAATACATAGGAATTGTCAATATTTCATGATACTTAAAAGTACGAAGGTTAATGTTTCAATGAGTTATTATAAACTATGTTTCTTTTATTTTAAAGGAAGAAAAATTTTATATAAAGCTGAGAATTTAAAGAATTAACTTAGAGCCCACCTCAAAAATTCACTAGAAGAGGTTGTTTTGATGCCCAATTATTCTCAAATTAATCATCTGGATATCAAGTTGCATGATATGAGAAAAAAATGGATTTCAAGTTTTTGAAATTATATATTTTATAATACATTTTTGAACCGTCAATTTTCAAGTTTTCATATATCTGCTCAACTTATATTGTGTTTAAAACTTTAAATTTTATAATTAAATATGAAAATATATTTTAAGGTCATCACAAAGATTTCCAGTATTGAAACCCCATTTTTTGGCACTATTTGAAGTTGCACTTTACTTTGATTGTTTAGAGCCTCAGCTCTATACAAACCACACCCTTTAAAAAATTAATTTTTGTGGGATATTTCTCTTTAAATAAGAGTACAAAAGTACTGATATTTGTGGCATTTGTTTTACCCAAAGTTTGCATAAGCACTCAATTCATCGAGACAATCAATCTTAAAAAAAAAAAATTCAATTTGCACCTTGGATACAATCAAAATAAGTCCCCATCCAATAACAAATCTAAATCGTCCACATGGTGAAATTTAAGATCTAGGCCTCTAGGAAATCAAAATCAACTATTTTCATATTTATGATTCTTCATCTAATAATAACAAAGTCTATCTACAAAATCTAGAGAAAGGAAACAAATCCTTCTAAAGCTCTAACATGTAAAATAGATGGCCTATTTTAAGTTAGTTAAAAAATATTTTCTAAGTTGTATTTTTCCATTTTATTCTTTTGTGATCGTTGACCAAAATAAAAAGAGTATATGTTTGAAAAACATGGTCAAACAAATAGTGCATGCATGGTTTTTTTAGATTGTTTCATTATATTATGATAAAACCATTGCATAGAATCAATCAACCATTTCATGTAATGGTTGTATAGTAATATATGGAAACCACACATCTAGAAATCTATATTTGTACCATTTGATGACCCAAAAAATTGCACATACGTATTCCTCATACCAATAGTCAATTTAAAAAAAAAAAAAAAAAAAATCAATTTACATCATAGATATGGTTAAAATGAGTCCCCTCAAACAATGAATCTAGAATATCCAATTGGTGAATTTCAAGATCTAGGCATTTACGAACTCAAAACTATTTTTTTAGTTTTCAATATTGTTCATCTAATGATAACATAGCTATCTAAGACAAAAGGAAATGGGAAAAATCTTCATAAGTTTTGGATCTAAGATCTTAACAAACTAGAAGGCTTATATTAATCGGGCTAAAAAGATATTTTCCAGGTGTGTATTCAAATTTTGTTTTTATGTGATTACTCATTGGAATAAAATAGTGTATATTTAATATGGGATTGTCTACAAAGACACCATTTATCTTTCGTACATGGAGGTCATAATCCTTCCCACTCATTAGATATCAAATATGATGGCTTGGGGTGAGTTACGAAGTTCGAGAATTTCTTTCTTGGGAAAATTTCGTATAGAACCCTTATTCCTTGTATTATTTCATAGTAGACCCTCCTTCCGCTTTTCTTCCAAGCAGCATAAGAAAACCCCTAAAGATTTCACCATACGCCCTCATCTCTTATCTCCCTCTTTTATTGACTTTTGATCATAAAAATTAGCCCCAAAAAAGTTTTTTATACCATTTCAACTCTAAAACGTTTTTAATGGGTAGAAAGAGAAAAAGAGGGTTAAATTTTTTTTAGGATGAAATGATAAAAAAAATATTTGTTGGGGCTAATTTTTATGGTCAAAAGTCAATAAAAGATGGAGATAAGAGATAAGGGGGTATGGTGAACTTCTTAGGGATTTTCTTGAAAGAAAACGAAAAGAGGGTCTACCATGAAATAATATGAGGAATTAGGGTTCTATACGAATTTTTTCCTTTTTTTTTTTTTGGAACTTTGTGTCCATTAAGTGATACCCTTACAACTATCCATTTTGAAATTTAAAGGAAAAGAATGATTGTGACAACCATGTACAAAAGATAAATGGCCTCTTTCTAGACAATCCCATCATATAATTAGAATTACAATTGTAGGTATATTATTTAGATTAGATTATAAATACTGAATTTCAAATCAGATTATAAAGTCCTAAAAATTGTGCATCTTGAAACATATTATATAAGGTGTCTATTTTAAGAATTTTTTAAGTATTTTTAGATTTACTCAATCTAAACCACTAGTCGACTTTAAATTTTATAGTTTGGTTTGAAAATAAAAGTCTAGGACATTGAAAGGGTTTTTTATTTTTTTTATCAAAACTACATCTTTTACCAAGATTTATATGCGCGCCTTACTTTGATTGTTTAAAGTTTACACTCTATACAAACCACACCCTATTACTACTATGTGTATGATAAAAACAAAAGAAAATTTATTAGTATTTATAATCATATAATATGTGATTATCTTTGAAATGCCCACATCCATGTTGATCCTGTCCTATGTAACAGACCATACAGACCATCATACCCGTAGACAGCCGGAATCAACTCTTGCATGTGCCGATGATGGGCAATGACAGTTTAGATTTAGATTTAAAGGTCACTTTGTCTCAAGAAATTGTAATTGTAATGATTCTCAGTTTTGCGAGTTTCTTTTCAATGAGCCATAGCTTCTTTTAGAATATAGCTAGTTTTCTCTTATTCAAAATCTAGTTAACAAACATATTTTTTTGTTGCATTCATTTTTCTGAATATTCATTTCAGGCATGGACCAATGGTAGGCTTCATCCGGTAAGACATCGGGTGATGCATAAGGGATACGAGGACAGATATTCTTGTGGGATATTTTCATTCCCAATTCCAAATGTATTGATTGAGGCCCCCCAAGAGCTCGTGGACGAAAATCACCCTAAGCTTTTTAAACCCTTCGACACTCATGCATACTATAAGTTCTACTACTTCCACAGGACAAATCAGAAGGAGTATGGCCTCAAGGAATTTGCAGGCATCTAGACACACTCTCAATTATGATTTGCTTAGACACTTTTCTTTGGTTCCAATGTCTATGGCACTGATGGTAGTTGTTTTACGTCTTGTTTTCTTCGTAATTGTGAGTTATCAATATTATTAAATCAGTTTATGTGGTCGATCAACCCACTGCCACTTTCAGCTTTTCTATCAGTGATATACTAGTGGTCACTGTTTACATGCAATTCTAAGACTGACCGGACTGATCTGATCCGTCAGAGGTTGTGTCCAAACTCATATTTTCAAAAGTCAAAATATGAATTTAAACAAACCCATTCCTTACGAATTTGCGGCCGAGGTCAACGTAGGTTGTGTAGTATCCAAAAGAATCAGAAATAAAGGTAAAACAAGAAGAAAATAAAAACTAAACAAGAATAATAGATCTACAACGAAAATAAAGATGCATGCAAGAAAACAATGAGAAATAATAAAGAAAACTAAAACAAAAGAAAAAAACACCAGCAGCCGGAGTTGGCCCTTGATCAGATGGTGAAGAAAAACTCCTTATTCCTTGATCTTCAACATTGATGACCTTGAATGGATGTTCTTTGGGAAAGATAGTCATTCCTAAGAATTTACATCTAGGGCTATTGATTGAAAAGGTTTGTTTATATTTATGTTTCCGCAGAGTTGGAGTTCCTATATCTAGGGCTTCATAGTTCTAGGCCTAGGGTTTCAAAGTTGGAGCATTCTAAGACTACGAATCGTAGTTAGGGTTTCTTTTCACCTGTAGGTCCTCCAAATTGGCTCGAAAAACATCAATTTATAAGCTAAAATCATCCCAAAAACAAGACAGCGGTTAATTAGGACACAATGAAGGCTGACAAATATCAACAACACAATAAGCGTCGTTGAACTCTCTGTGTCTAGGAACATGATATGAATCTATAGTCACCCTTTTTTGAGTTGAGGGAATTCCAAAAAACTGAAAGCCTGAAATTGTTGGTACCATGATCTAGTCACTTTTGTGAACTTAAAACCTACACTTTGGAACCATCTAGTACCTCAAGTTCATCATCCTAAGCATTCTTACACCTAAGAAACATCAGAAACAGACACATATACAATTCTGAAACCCATAACTTTGAAAATTGATATCCTAAAGTCCATGGCTTTTCAATCCCAAAAAAATTAATCAAATTAGTCCAATTTGGATATAAACTTGTACGAAGACGTAATAGTCTTTCCAATGGTTCACGGATCACTCAAATTCAATATATAGTTTGGATGTTATGACCATAACAAGATTGTTTCGAATAATTCCATTTTCGTCCATCCGCCACAAAGGTTTAGTTGATGCAAAAAACATATGCAAATTGCAACAAAGGGTTTGATGCATGCAACTAAAGTCCATTCGTAGAGCTTGTTTTGGACTAGACTTTCTAGTTAATTCCCCTGGCTATGACAAACACATTTACGCATGCAAATAACCTTTAATCGCAAACCCATAACTGCCCGAAATTCCTCAAAAACGTCTGAAAATCATGGTCTTAGTGTACACGTCCCCATAGTCTTTAGGGTACATGTCCCCCATGGTCTTCAGTGAGAAGAGCTCACAATCTTAGGTTTTTTCTATAAATAGACTGTTTGAGGGTCTGGAAGGATTCCATTTGACCCAAACCCCAATTCTACCAAAAAATCCTTTAGCCCTATGCCAAGAAACCCTAACATCAACCTATACCTATCCCCAGACCTCTCTAGGCCTTCCTACCCACAAAAAGCTAAGACCACCACTATAACCCTTAGATGGACTTCAAAAGCCTTAAAACTACATTAGGGGTCATCATTAGACTACCGTAGACCATGCTGGATCATACTTTTCTCAAAGAACCATCTTTGACTCCGATTAATCCCTAACAGTGAGCATATCTGGTTTATCTCTCCAAAAGGCAACAGGGACGACCCTCCTCTCTCTCTCGCTATATATATATATATATATATACATATATATATATATATATATATATATATATATATATATATATATATATATATATATATATATAGTAATGATCTTATGAGACCCTCCCACATCTATAGGTGTAGGATCCCAAAGGATCACCATTAAATTTGGCACAGATCTCTAGAAAAGTTATCACATGGATGTGGGACTTGACTTTTCTAGAGATCTGTGCCAAATTTAATAGTGATCCTTTGAGGTTCTACACACATGAGTGTGGGAGGGTTTCATAGGATCATTATTCATATAAACCATTTTTTTGACATTTGTATGCCCTCAAAATTTTCACACACATTCTCTTTATCCTCATAATCCATTCTACGAAAAAACATTCAATTTGCACCCTAGATATAATCAAAACTATTATCTTCCAACAATGAATCTTGACTGTAATTTCAAGATCTAGGCCATAGCAAATTCAAAATCACTTATTATCTTTTTTAGCATTGTTAGTCTAATGATGATAATGATATATGAAATTTTTAAGAATAAAAAAGTGCTTCTAAATCCCATATCTAACAGTCTCACTAAAGTGGATGGGTTATATTAATTGGGCTAGAAAAATACTTTCTAGGGAATTTTTTCAAAATTTTCTTTTTTATCATTATTCTTTAGAATGAAAAGAGTGTACATTTAAAAACTTTTGTCAAACAAATGTTTTTAACATTTTTGAAGATGGTTGTATTACATTACTATACAACGGTTGAATGGTAATATAGGTGAAGATCTGTCGAGGCTCTAAACAATCAATTTACAGCCCATCACAAAATTTTCATAAGAAGAGGTTGTTTTTTGATATCCAAATATCCTCGAATTGATCATCTCGACATCAAGATGCAATTACATGAAGAAAAAATGGATTTCAAGTTTGAGAAATAGTGCATCTTGCAATGCATTTTGGGCTTTCAATTTTCAAGGTTTTCAAGTTTTCATAGATCTGCTTGATCTACACTACTTTTGAAGCTTTATATTTTATAATTAAAGATGAAAATATATTTTAAGGCTATAACAAAGATTTCCAGTATTAAAAATTATTTCAAGGTGCGCTTTACTTTGATTGTTCAGAGCCTCAGCTCTATACAAATTAAACACACACACACACACACACACACACACATTTTTCTTTATATATATATATATATATATATATATATATATATATATATATATATATATATATATATAAAGAAAAATACTATGCAATATCTACAAGTAAAAATAAACAGTGATTTTGCCTACCCTCATAACCGTCCAAAGTTCATAGCGCGACCACGATTGTCCAGTAGTATCTTATTTTTTATTTATTTTTTACAATTCAAAATGACCTTAAATTTGGTGCGTGTAATCATAAAAAATAGAGGAATATTTGAAAATATAAAAAAAAATATTTTACGTGAAAAACATTAACCAAAATACCCTCGAAACGTTTTGGGGGTATTTTGGTTATTTGTTTTTACATATAATTTTTTTTATATTTTTATTAGATGCGCCGCAGTAAGATGTACATATCCTCTAAATTTCGATTATTCCGATTTGGAGCAACAAAATGAAAATAAAACACTAAGCGACAATCATGACCGCGCTACGAAATTTGAATGGTGAAGAAGGTAGGCAAAATAACTATTTATTTTCTCTTATGGGGATTGGGAAGACTTTTCTGATATATATATATATATATATATATATATATATATATATATATCTAGTAATGATCCTATGAGACCCTCCCACACCTATGGGTGTAGGATCCCAAAAGATCACCATCAAATTTGGTACCATCAAATTGAATATGAGCCGATCTGATGGTCACGACCTGATTTCGTATTTTATTTTTATTTTTATTTTATTTTCTAAAAATCTAAATCACTTAAAATTTGAAGCATTCATTCTTCTCATCAAGGCGCAGCTAATAAAAATATATAAAAAATAATTCTCAAAATGTAAATTGACCAAAATACCCTTAAAAGTTTTCAAGGGTACTTTGGTCAATTTATATTTTACGATTTATTTTATATATATTTTTATTAGGTTCTTCTATTTTTGAAAAATAGACACTCTAAATTTGAAGTGATTTAGATTTGAAAAAAAAAATGAAAATTCAAATATGAAATGAGATCGTGATAGTCAGATCTGCCCAGATTCAATCTGGCCATTGGCTTACACTGTAACAACCAGCCCATGGTTTGACATGATATTTTCCCTATATATATATATGAAGACACTACAAAACTCCTATAGGCGAAAATAAATAGTAATTTCGCCTACCCTCATCACCGTCCAAAGTTCATCGTATGGTCACGATTGTCTGGTAGTGTTTCATTTTTAATTTTTTTTTACAGATAGTAATGACCTAAAATTTGTTGGAGGTATTCATAAAAAATATTTGAATCTACGAACAATATCAAACAAAACATTTTACACAAAAAAATGACAAAAATTCCCCTAAAGCCTTTCATGGGTATTTTGGTCAATTTATTTTTTATGAATTATTTTTTAAAAAACTATTTTTCTTAGATGTGCCTTATTATCTTGTACACGTGCTCCAAATTTGAAGTCATTTCGATTAGTAGAAAAAACATTAAAAATGAAATGCTATCGGATAATCCTGACCTTGCGATGAACTTTAGACGGTGATGAGGGTAGGCGAAATCACTGTTCATTACCTTCTATAGGTGTTGGGAAGACTTTTCCATATATATATATATATATATATATATATATATATATATAGGCAATGCAACGATTGTATAGTAATATGATGCAACAACCTTCAACATCATTTTTTTCCTTGATCCAAATTTTAAAATACACACTATTTTTATTCTAATGAAAAATCACAAAAAATAAAAATTTTAAAACGAAACCTAGAAAGTATTTATTTAGCCCAATTAACGTAGACTGTTCATTTTGATAAGATGCTTAGATCTATAACTTAGAAGGATTTTGTCTTTTCCAATTTTCTTAGATGACTTTATTATAATTAGATGAATAATGTTAGAAAAGAAAAATATGAATTCGAATTTGTAAAGGGCCTAGATTCGATTATGGAGTTGGAGGAGACTCATTTTGACCATATCTAACATTTAAATTGAACTTTATTTTTTTTCGGGATTGATTATTGAGATGAAGAAAGTGTGTGCGCAAAATTTGGGCTCCTGAAAATACAAACATGGTTTTCTAGAAGTGTGGTTGCATTATACTATGATACAACCATTGCATGAAATCACTGCCTATATATATATATATATATATATATATATATATATATATATATATATATATATATAAAATATTACACAACGCTTATAGGTGAAAATGAACAGTGATTTTGCCTATCCCCATCACCGTCCAAAGTTCATCGTGCGATTACTATTGTCTTATAGTATTTTATTTTTCATTTTTTTTCTACAAATTAGAATGATCTGAAATTTAGATCGTGTATTTATAAGAAATAGGGGAATATTTGAAATATATAAAAAAATATTTTACGTGAAAAATATTGATCAAAATACTCCCAAAATATTTTGGGGGTACTTTGGTCAATTTTATTTTTACGGATAATTGTTTTTATATTTTTTTTAGATGCGCCTTAAAAAGATGTACATACCTTCCAAATTTTAGGTCATTTCGATTTTTAGAATAAATAAATAAAAATAAAACACTACAAAAAAATAGTGACCGCGCGATGAAATTTGGACGATGATGAGGGTAGGCAAAATCACTATTCATTTTTACCTATATATATATATATATATAATGATTTCATACAACGATTGTATCATAATATAATACAACCACACTTCTAGAAAACCATATTTATAGTATTTGTATGACCCAAAATGTTCACACACACTCTTTTCATCTTAATAATCAATCCCCCTAAAAATAAGTTTAATTTGGACCCTAGATATGGTCAAAATTAGTCCCTTACATCAATAAATCTAGGGCATTCATCTGGTGAATTTTAAGATCTTGGTCGTTACAATCTCAAAATCATTTTTTTAAAAAAAAAATTATTCATCTAATGATAATAAAACCATCTAAAAAAATTGGAAAAGAAAAAATTCTTCTAAGGCCTAGATCAAAACATCTTATCAAAATGGATGACCTATGTTAATTGGGCTAAAAAAATACTTCTAAGTTCTATTTTAAAATTTTTATTTTTTTGTGATTATTCATTAGAATGGTTAGAGTTTATATTTCAAAATTTGGATCAATCAAACCCCTCAAAATACAAAGGTTGGGGACGTGATGGGTGTATTTATCCAAACAATCATTACTTTTTTATTAAAAAATTAATTAAATGGGTAACTTTACCATCAATCAAAAGTAAATTTGAAATTTCTACAAAAGTACATTGACATTTGGGAAATTAGTGTCTTGGAACTTTATTTGTAAAGTGCTCTTTTCCTTTAGTTAAAATTTTAACTTTACCTCTTATAAAAATGATAAAAGTATCATTTGTCTTGTAATTGGTTGAAAACTTTTGATTGTGAGGTTTTAGACTAAAATTTTAGGTTGTTTTTACCCCTGACCTTTCCTTAATGTTTTCGAAAAAGTCTCAAACTGTTCGTATTGATCCCACTGGCAAAGCCATCGACAAATTTGTTAAGAACATAATGATCTTAGCATGTTTTAGCATCCAAATTTCGGGGCTTTTGAGAATTGAAACTCCGATTGCCATTCTTTGCTGTTCTCCCTCCTATCTCAACCTTTGTCATTTCTTTCATATTGTTCATAATTGATCCCACTAGCAAAACCCTATACAAATTTGTTTGATCAACAACAAAATATGAAGAGATCCGAGCTTAATCATTTTTTGAAAAAATGCCTCAACCATGTGAATAATATTTTTATTATAAATAACTAACGATATGTATTGCTAAGATTTCTACTCTAGATTGTATTAGATTTCATTTAGATAATTTTTGTTAATTTTCTCCTTATTTTAATGAAATCGATATTTTCTTGCTCAATTCTTTAATTTTTTGAATTATTCCTTGGATTTTGAAAAATATATTTTGTAAATATTATGCTCAATGTTCTTAGTGTTTTTTTCTCTAGATTATTTTAGATAATTTATAATTTTTGTTTGTTGGTTTTCTCCCAAAATTCCATAAACCTATGTTTTTTGGTTAGTTTTGTATTTTTTTGAGAAAAAGCTCGATTTTTCTAATATTTTTTGACAAATTGGATTCCTTTTTTTGTTTTTTTTTTTTTTACAGATTTCCCGATTGAATTTTTTGGTTAATCAACAATTAGATATTGGGTATTTTTATTATTTTTAATCATAAATATTGTGTATTTTCGAAAAAGTACAATTTTGAAATTTAGTGCATTATATATTATGAAATGATCGCATTCCACTCAGAGAAGTGCCTAACTCTCGGTATTAAAAAAGCATCGACAAATTCATCACAATATATAATTTTTTATCAAATTTTTATTTACAAAACAATTCATTTTGATTTCTTAAAATTTATTAATTCGATGTGCCTGAATCGGTTCAAGTCCGCCGGTTCACTGGGTTGTTTGTGAACTTATCGGTGACCGACACCCAATCTAGTTTGCTAAACCTTGATAATTAAATGTCATTAGAAAGAAAAAAAAATTTGATTCCCAAAGAAGCAAATGTGGATGTTACTATACTTGAGCGATTTTCCTTGTTAAAGAAGCTAAGAAGATCACTAATTACTTGAGTGTGCAAGTTTCTAGTACCTCTTTAAAAAATATTTAAAAGACACCCAAATTGTCTCTTGCCCAGGGTTAGAACGCTAAACACTCAAGGGGATTTCAATAATTTAAATGAATCAGGAGGCCCCAAATAAATGACTTTAGTATACAAATACTTAAAAATTTATTAAAATACCCCTTTATGTTCATGCTGGAAGGGGTAAATCACTTTTGAATTTTCATTTCAAGCATGTAGCTGCTAAAAAATGTGATTAAAAATCATAAAAGTGCTCTTATTCAAGGTTGAGAGCCCTAGCATACAAGGGCAGGTGAATAATTCTAACCACTTAGGAGGCCCTAACCAAATAATGGGAGTATCCAAAATTAAGGGATGCTTTTGCTTGCTCACGGTTCCCAACCATGAAAGGGATGATTTAGGTTATTTTTTGGAGTATATTTTTAATGTGGTACTAGAGTAAAATGAAAATTTAAAAATACGTGTCGTAATATATATTGAGTCTTTTGACCCTAAGGATTTTGGAAGGAGAAGATTTATTGTGAAAATAAGGAGGGTTCCTTGATTAAAGCGAAAAAGATATGCTGCTCTCGTGAGTGTATATTGTCCATTTGCTCCCTAAGGTAAAACTTGACCTATGAGTATCTTTTAGTCACCAACTTCTGGATATGTAACCTTTTAAACCTAGGGACACAGGTCAAAAAAAATAAATCAATCAATCAATCAAATTTCGCACTCTATGTGCTTGAAAGAAATATAGTCCCAAAGTTAAACGGGAGCCATCCAATCTTTAGAGGGTGTGATCAAGCTGTTGAAGAATTTAGCTTTTATTTTTAGTTTTTAAAATGATCATGTGGTAATTCTTAGGTGGATCCTAAATTTTAGATAAACAAAATATTTCCAATTAAATCGTTTCCCGGAGCAAATTAATGTACAATATGCTCCCATATAAACATACTATAAGCATTCTTGATTAGAAAGACCCACAACTAGTACATTAGGTGCGACCGTGAAACTGTCACGTCAAATCTAGAACCAAGAGTATGGGATAACTCCCTATCCTATCCTTCCCTTCAAGTCCACCATTATCTATTTCTTTTGATTAGCTTTTAAAAACATATTGGAATCAGTTGATCAAGTTGGGATGTGCGGGACCATCCTAGTTCCCTTCGGAAGCAGGTCTCGGCATAATATTTGGTGGAACCAATTAGTTCTATTTGGCTATTTGAATTGGGAAACACCACTACGTATTGGCAATTTCTTGTATAGCTTTTTTTATGTTAAAAATTGTTTAGCTTCAAGATGGGTTTTAATCTTTCTTTATATCCTTCGGATCGCCTTGAATCAAGCAATCCGGTTGAAATCTAAAATCCAATTGTCAAGGAAAGGACCGATTCAAGTCTAGTTCCATTTTATAAGACCTACTTGTATACAGTTTTATGTGCACTCGTAATGTAACAGTTATATAAGAATGGGGTTTCTATGAGTGAGTTGACTCATATTGTATATATGCGAGCTTCCTCTCTAATTTAGTTAAAGATGGATTTTTAATTCAAAATTTTAGAGATTCATGATCTAGGCTAAGATGATCGTGAATATGAAAAATAAAATAAAAATTTCAACATTCAAAATATGATTCTTTTAGGAATATTTTTACCCGTCTATGTTTATTTAGCCTGGTGGAATTTTTATGAGCTCGGACGACTCACAAACAACTTTTCCTTTGCATAATACTTTTACTCAGAGCAAGAAAGATGTGGGAAACATGATCATCCTTTAATTCTAGCTAATTACAACGTTACTGACAAATACAAATTGAAAGTTGTGAAAATCTTAATTTTTATTTGATTTAGTAGATTATAATGAAATTCTGAAGGATCCAAATTAGTGTAGCATAATTATAAGATGGAAAGGTAGACGAGAAGAATGTTCATGTTTGGTACAAGTAGTTTACATTCACATCTCATTAAGTACGAATTTGACGACAATGGGGTATTTATTGATTTTTCAAACTTTGTGACAAACCCAGAACCATCCAATTTCACATCTAATAACTCGGAATGATCACCCCATCTTCTACTGGAAGTCAACAACCACTATTTGGCAGTATAAAATCCTCAATTCACACACATTGAATTTGAATAAGTAGGGCAAGTTTTGGTGTTTCCATGCACTATATCAAGGCAGTGGCAAAAATTATGTATCCAGATATTTTGTCTAGATTTGTTCCAAAGCTTTTTTGGGTTGAAGCAGTTCGCACCACTGCCCACCTAATAAAAGTTATGTCTTCTTCGGTCTTATCTGAGTGCTCACCTTTTGAGACGTTTTTTTTCGCCCCCATAATTACTCTAGCCTTCGTGTTTTTTATTGTACTTGCTTTTTTGTTGCCTGCATCTGAGCGAGATAAATTATCCCCCAAAGCTATGAAGTGTTGTTTTTGGGATATCCTGATTATCAAAAAGGGTATAGGTGCTACGATCCATAAACAAAGAGACTTCGAATATCTAGACATGTTGTATTATGTGAGCACATGCTTTCTTTCTGATTTTGCTTTTCTTATTCGTTTTCTGATAATGATTCATCACCTTCTGCACCTTAGTCTTCAGATTCTATCTTTGAAACAAATTCCCAGGAGGTAGACCATTATGTTGCTACTCCAGATCCTAGTCAAGCACGTGCACTTGTTGATCGTGTACATATGCCTCTTGTGCGCCATAGTACACGTACCTTTGTTCTGCCTTCTCGATTTTTTTGATCTTATTCTTTTTCTGATAATGATTCATCACCTTCTGCACCTTAGTCTTCAGATTCTATCTCTGAAACAAATTCCCAGGAGGTAGACCATTATGTTGCTACTCCATATCCCAATCAAGCACCTGCACTTGCTGATCATGTACATATGCCTCTTGTGCGCCATAGTACACGTATCTTTGTTCTGCCTTCTCGATTTGTTGATTATAAAACCTACTTACCTCGGCATCAAGCCTTTCTTGCCTCCATTCGATTTTATTTTAAAACAAAAACCCACAAACAAGCTGCCAATTAAGTAGAATGGCAGCAAACAATGGCAGAAGAACTAAATGCCTTTGATTGGATGCACGCTTAGGATCTAGTCCCTCTTTCAATAAGAAACACTGCACAGAACAAGATACTATAATTTTACAAGGTCTAAGTTTCCATTATCATCTAACCCCTTCACAAACCACTGACGATGTAGAAAAATAGGCAGGGGCTCGTCATCCCCACTGAATTACCTAAAAAAAAAAAAAATGGTACTGAAAATTCACAAAAATAGCATATCCGTGTGACTGGTTCTGTAAGTCCGGCTTTTGTTTTTCTACTTAAACCACAAAACTCGGCATGAGGCCTATCTTTTTCAAGCCGCATGTTCTGGCTTATGCCAATCAGTTACATGTAAGTTCAGGAAATATGTACCAATTTCTTAAAATTGAGCAAACCCAATAGAAAATGCTTAAAAAATTGTATATTTTAACTCAATTGTGGTCAAATAAACCTCAGAGATGGTACAACAAGTGACGTGTCCAAGCCACCGCTGCAGGCTAAAACCACTTTATTAAGATTCCCATGCAATCCTGTCCTCTTGACAGTCACATGTGTGTTTGTCTCATCACTAGTCACTGCCATCTTAATCATTTTAATAACTGCATTAAAACATAAAAGAACAGTTAAGCACTAAATGTGCATAACAATATATTTAAAAAATTTATTTTCAAAATTTTCAAGTATTTATAGATCTGTTCAAATTGTATTAAATTTAATAATAAAAAAAAAAATAGATTTTGAAAGTATCATCGGTCTTTTACGTTAAAACAATTTTTCGAAAACAAAATATAGAGGTGCAACTTACTTCTGCGCACAAGGACATGCTCCCTATTGATCCACCTCCATGAATACTGACGCATAAATCAATCAAAAGTCAAATCCCAACCTAACAACTTATTGTTTGTTTCAAATTCTTCATGATTAAACCATCTATCGAAGCCCGATTAAATTTTCTCGACAAAGTCAAAAGTTTGAAGTGATCGAACCACAAAATCTTTGGATTTTTCACAATCCAAATTCGTAGTTGAGATCCAACACATTCTTTGAATTTTAATAAAGAATTTCTTTGAGGATTTTGATCTAGAAAGAGTTAGGATCTATCCAAACTTGGTACTTAATTTGTTTAGCGACATTTATATAACTTTTAATTTTTTTTCTCTCAGATCATAATTTTTAGGAGGAATTTTAAGAATACAAGCTGTTTATTATAATGTATTGTATGTTTTTTTGTTTCTAATATTGGGTTGCGTTAAGTGGGGTTTAGATAATATTTTAGCAATATTTTTATTTAGTTTAATTTTTTTATCTCTATGTAGGGTTTTTGTTAAAAATTTAAAAAATATCCTATATTTATTGTAAATATATTGTCAACGGACTTCTCTTTTTCCAGGTTTTATTAGGTGGGTTTTAGATACTTTTTACATAATAATTACATTAGTTTAAACATAATAATACATTTGCGTCTAGCTGTTGGTTATAGGCACGCTTGGACAAGACTGGGACTAGGATGGGTGAACTCGAAGGAAGTCCTTGTGTTGCACTTCGAGTAGGGCCATGTCATCCCCACTGATTTCTCCTTATTATATATATATATATATATATATATATATATATTCGCTGCGAGAATTTTTTGTATCTTATATTCATTATTTTCAAAATAGTAGCCTCACACATGACATCTTTTTATTTTCATTTTATTTGTAGGTTCTATTTGCCTTACTTCACTGGCGGGACTGGACAAAACATAATAGGAGGGATAAACTTCTATGTAATATGAAAATTTTATGGTCACCTTAAGGCAAAGGGGTGACCTTGTGCCTGTTTGCCGCTGAAGTGCCATTTTATGGATGTCGAGATTTACTACATCTTATTACATTGTGAAATGATTGTGGGACACTTAGAAAGAAACTGCATTTTCGTTATTCACATCTTTTCAAAAATTTAATCAAAATATGCTACATATTTTATCAAAGTTTTCCATAAATCCACTTATTTTGATTTTTAGAATTGTATGCAATCAGACTATTTACTTTTGATACAAGGATGTCACAATTAGTTACAACCATCCCATGTGAAATTTGATAGCTTGGGTATGTCACAAAGTTCAAGAAATTTTTGTTTGGAGTTTGAGCTTGGTCAATGGATTAAATACAACCATCTAATTTCACATTCAATGGTCAATATCAATTGTGACAAATTTGTACCAAAGATAAATGGTCTCATTATATACTTTTCCTTGTTCAAAATCTCTTTAATTATGCTTTCTGGCTCAATGAGGCCAAAATTGGTCGAACCTATCCAAGTTGGCTGGTTCACTTAGTCGACTGGGACCTAGTAGATGACCTATTAACCTATAACCAGTTTTTTAAACATTGGTTTAGATAATCGTTCCATATCGAATACATGGGCATAGCAAAATTTAAGCCCTGGGTAAAATGATAGGGAAATATTAAAACATGGGTGCAGTTGGAATACAGACGCTTCTGTAGATGTAGAGGTACGGTGCCCTTCAAATTTTATCATGGTATATAAATTTGATGTAAAATATTATTAGGATTATCCCAAGATCTATCTCTATATCTAATTATAAAATTTTAAATTTAAAACATGGTTAAAATCAAGTATATCTATAAATATAAGAAAATCTTGAAAATGGACGGTGTAGATTATACGTTGTAAAGTGCACTATTTTTTAGACTTAAAATCTTTTATTTTACATAGTCATACATCTCGATGTCGAGATGATCAATCAAAAGGTTTTTCAATATTAAAACTACATTTTCCGATGGATTTTTGAGGGGCATCCGTAGTTCTACATTATACGGTAGCATCCTTATAAACTTTTTCCTTAAAAACATTATGCGACATAATGTGTAACTATTGTTTTAGAAAGCAGTCCATTCCAGAATAACTATCTTGAAACAAAAGTCTTCCTGATATGAAACATTGATATTGCAGAAATCATAAAAGAGAGTTTTTCTCAAAACAACTGAGAATTCAAAGGCTGATGAGAGACGGAGAGACTCAATAAATCTTCGAGACAAAGGAAAGTAGTTGGGGATCAGATTCGAGCCTCGCAATCTCGGTCTCAGGTAAACTGATCCAAGCTTCAATGCCATCTCCAAACTTGGTATCCATGAGAACCACTATGTTCTTATAGAATCGGAAGTTCATGGCCATCCATTCCGGCCTTCCCCAACCAAAATCCATTTCATAAATCCCCAATCTACACCAAGTAGTGAATTGGAGCATGTTCTCGATCCCATTGACCCGTGGACTTTGCAACTCCAAATCTCCCTCTTCGTTTCTCTCATCAACTACTCTCATGAGTCGATGAGTAAAAAAGGATTAGAGGAACATAGATATTTGGCGTTAAGTGGTCTACCAAGGAGAGGTTCAAGCGATGCAGGTGAGGAGTGGCAGAGGATGGCTTGATGATGTGGGATCTAAGAACATTGACCTTTAACATCTTTGCCAAGGGGAGCTTTTGATTCATATACATTCACATATGTATATATACTATTGAGTTGACAAGAATCATATGTATATATATATATATAATGGAACCAGCGTCTCTAAAATAGTGTAAGATTATGGGGGAGATCAGCTGGCCAATGTTTAGCCCGATTAATGCTGCCCTTTTGGTGCAAGCACGCTCCATAACCAAAAAAAATAGTGACGGAAGGGGCTCAGCTGGTGGTGATAGGATTCCCACACCGAGTTACCACATCGTGGTATCTATGTTTATCGCTAATACCCCAATTTAACACGTTCAAAATGCGACTCCCTATTGGGCTTGTCTTTTCTACTTAATTACCCAAAAAAAAAAAAAAACAAACAAATAGTGTAAAATAATAGGGGATTTTACCTGGAGTACAAAACACATACACTTTCTCCATCAAAATACCTACTTAGAAGTACTTTTTTAAGGATGAGTTTTGACAATCTCGAATTTTAAAATCTGCTTCAGAATCGTTGTATAAGTATGTTCTTGCAAAACGAATCTTGACTTCTTAAACACACAGAGCAGTATCTTCTAAATTTTAATTCTTAAACACCAGATCATCTATAATTTGAAAGGTTAATGTTCAATCTTAGGACATTATTTTTGTCTACCAAAAGTAGTGTATAGAATATTGTTTTGGAAAGTACACAAAGAGGCCATTACCTTTAATATAGGGAGGTCACAATCACTTTTATCCATCAGATTTCAAATCCGGTGGTTGTGTGTGTGTCATTGACTAAACTCAAAATTCAAAAAAAATAAGGCCATCAAATTTTAATTCAGTCATTCTTCTTGTACTCGAGTTTCACTTTGACTCAAGCATTAAGAAGGAGCCAACTACGGGGTTCACCTCCAAAGAACAATACAAAATCATAAATGAAAAAGATAATCAAAATAGAGTGGGGTGAACAATCACTCCTCACAATAGCCAAATAGGGTATTCACGCGTCATACTTCCAAAGGAATTAACGTAGAATGAATACCATAACTTATTCCATTAACGGGGAAAGCCTTATGAGTTTATCCATCCCAACCAAAGATTGAGGGATTAGGAAACCGAGAGTGATTCATAGGAAGAAAATCAAGGTCCAAGTGGAGTAGTTCAAAAGAAAAATCAAATAGAATTCAACGATCATTGTCAGAGAGATATTGGATGCCAACCTGAGGCAAGGAAAATCTGAGGGTAACCAATAATAGAACCTTTAAGCCTCTTGAAGAAGGAAAAGATGATCGAATTCCTACATAGTCCTTGGATGAAGTACCACAAAAGAGAAACAAAAAAAAAGAGCTCCACCGACTCATTTACTTCGCCTCTTCCTTCGTCATCTTCATCTTCATCTTCTTCTTCTCAAATAAAAAATAAAAATCTGCTAGGTTGAAAATCTGAATGGAACCCCAAGCGTTGAGAAAAAATATCACCGGGCTTAATACCTAAAAGGAACAACAGGGCGATAAAACAAAAAAAAAATTCCGAAAGGAACCCCAAGTGTTAGAAAAAAAGCTACGGGGCTGAATAGCCAAAAGGGAGCCCGGGGCAATGAAAAAAAAAAGTTATATCTCTTTTCCATCTCTTCTTTAAAGTCTTTTTTCTCTCTAAACATCTTCTCATCCCTTTTCTTGTATCCAAATGGTGGCAAAAGAAAAATCAATGAGCATATAGTGAAGGACCTTGATCATCTGGACTTGGAAAGGTAAGTGGGGAGGAACAAAACTGCAAATCCACATAAATTTTGAGTACTCAGGGGCAATATCTTGTATTAACTGAGACATTGGTTTACTCGACAACTTCATAGAATTCTCCTTTGAATTGAACTATAAGAGCCATGGTTGGAACATAAAGGAATACTTGATGATTCCTTGTTCCAAAGACCCAATCAAGAACCCAACAAGCTCATGTCTTCGAAAAAAATAGTAATAAAGAAAATGGGCAACACGGTGTTGGATAAGCTCACTGCAGCAATATAGGATAAGTGAGGATAAATACACATACTTAAGGTCCATTAATAATTGGACAACCGACAGATCTACCGCTTAGACCACAATACATCATTACAACTATAATCCAGCAAAATAAGAAACTCAATGTAGGAAAATCAATATTTTGTAATCCACAAATAGGAAATTTAATATCTTGCTACTATAATCGTCAACATGTGGGTATAATTGATGAATGTCGGGTTTCTTAAGAGTTCAGCTGATTATAAAAAAGGGATCTTTAGGTGCAATAGTTGTACTCATTTATGTTAATCATATTATCATTACAGGTAATATTTAAGAAAGAATCATGAAACTTAAAAATTATCTTCACAAGAAATTTGACATCAAGGACCTTGGTCAACTAAAGTATTTTCTCGACATTAAAGTAGCACAATAAAAAGATGGACTCTTCATTTCTCAAAAGAAATATGTCCTATACCTGTTGAAAGAAACTGATAAACGGGGAGTCAAACTCGTTAACCTCCCTGTTGATATTAATTGCAAGTATAATTCAACAAATGGTAATCTCTTGAAGATGTGGGTTGTTTTCAGAGACTTATAGGCAGAATGATTTATTTGATTGTGACACGACAAGATATAATATATGTAGTTAGCCTTGTGTGCCAATTTATGCGTGCTCCTAGATCATATCATATAGTGGTTGTCAATAGGATTATCATATATCTTAAATTGTCACCCGACATAATCATTTAGATGAAACAGAATGTCCACATTAATATGACTAGTTATTCTGATGTTGACATGGCAGGTAGTCCAATTGACAGGAGGCCTACTACTGGCCATTTGTATATTGATCAAAGAAACCTTAATTAATTTGAAAAGAAAAAAGAAAACTTAATTACTTTGAAAAGCAAAAAAAAATATAGTTGCTCTATCCAGTGCAGAGGCCGAATACAAAGCTATGACTTCAACTATAAGTGAATTAATATGGCTAAAATCACTATTTTGAGATATGAGGTTCCCAACGGTCAATCCAATGGAGATGTTATGTAATAATCGCCTCCAATCCAGTCTTTAATGAAAGAACCAAGCATATAGAAGTTGACTTACACTTTGTGAGAGAAAATATTTAGTGAAAAAGTATTAGCACTCTTTATGTTCGAATTGAAGACCAATTTGCAGACATGTTTACCAAAACTATTGCAAGTGCAAAAGTCCAACTACTGTCCAAGTTGGGCATCGTAGATATACCCACCAATTTGAAGGGGAGTGTTGACGTTAATACTAGCAAGATATTAAGTTTCCAATCTTGTGGATTACAATATATTGAGTTTCCTATTTTGTTTCATAGTTGTAATGAGATTTGTTTTCTAAAAGACATGATTCATAACTTTATAGATCTATGGTAAACCAGAGTAATCCTATGAATGAGAAACTGATTTACCCTCCATGAAGGTAGGCACCATTAATGAACCATGTATATGTCTTGTTGATATTTTTCTCTCTCGCTTGTCATTAATTCTTTTATTGCAAAATATACAGCCTCCCTCTTAGACTGCTTCCAACTTCTCCTTGAGATGACTAACACGTTCTTGAATTTTAGCTATGAGGCAACCTGCCATGGCCATGGTACTGCATTGTGATACCATTTATCACGAGGATAGTTTTTCATGATCAAATCCGTACGAATCTTGCGAAAGTCGAATTTGGAGCAGCGAATGGAGAACTTCCATAAAAAGCGTAACATATATAAAAAAAAAGTCCAAACTCATTTATTTATTTTAAGGGTAAATCAGTAGAAGGCCTCTTACCCATATTTTGCATTAATCGATAAAATTAATTGATTACCCGGGTTTATTAGAATCGCACAAAACCGTTCATATCAGTTATCGTGTAGGCAAGGGGTTATAAAGCCTCAAGAATCCAAAGCCTACGCAGGCAAATATAGAGCGTACAGGCTGACTTGCCGGAGTCAGCATGAGACCCAAGCAGATACCGACGTGTTTCAAACTTACTGAGGCGATTCTACATCGAATCGGCAAAACAAGCGTTCTTGGCATAACTGCCATAATCGTGTAACAAACCAAAACATACGTAATGTCTAGGATAACCTTATTTCAACTTTCTGGTACAATGCCAGTTTTTTTTCCATGCATACATATTGATTTTCGATGGCCAGCTAAAGCACCATTTGGCCCCTTATTTTTCTCTCGATTCTATAATCGTAGTTTAGGAAACAAAGACTCAACCATGGGGCTCGGCCCTAGGCTGAGACGAGTAACTCAGACTACGTTACTTTGCCTATGTCGGATGAACTCAAACCAAGCCAAAAAGGGTTAAAAAATATATATTAAAAATCATTAAAAATTAAAAATATGTTTGAAGTGAAATTAAACAAAACACATTTAAATGAGGTTAAAAAAGTAGTCAGATTTTGAAAAATATCAATTTGTGACAGGGGTACTTGAAAAATAATCCAAAAAGAAAGAAAAATGTAAAAAGAAAGATTATTGGCCAAAAAAAACATATTCCAACTACATTTCTTGTTTTTTGGGTTATTTTCTATTTTATTTTCTTTCAGATCCCTGAGTCCGCCATCCAACTCGGTTGACTCGGACACACCAAGGTCGCCAAGGCAGATTCATCCAGGGAGCCCGCATTGGATTGCCCGAAGTATCTGCCACTGTATGACATACCAATCTCATGCACTAGAGAAAGTCTTCTAAGCAAGTCTTCTACGGGTATTGATGAAATAAGAAAACCCTCAATGAGGGAATCCTGCGATTCATATCATGTGGAGTTTGCATCCATGTCATGTTCATGTGAAGAAAGTAAATTTGCATTTGAGCGGTGATAATTTATTTGCTAAGTTAGGGTGGAAAAATATTAAAAATTAAAAATAAACAATTTGAATACCACACCCGGGCGCAAAGGCCGGAAGGTTTGCTCTTCCTTTTTTTTTAAATTTTTAATTATTTAAATTTTTTTTTTTTTGGTTGTCTTTCTTCCTTGAATGTTACACAATGGGAAATCCCTCTTTGGAGCTTCAGTCACAAAGCTCCACAAGTGGCATCACCGACTTGTACAACACATTTATATCTGACTGCTATTCATCGATCTAAATGGACGGTGGAAAGCTTTAGTTATAAACTTACCTTCAAACAATCTCCCAATAAAATAAAATAAAATCCTACACTTCAAACTGTTTTATTTTTTAATTTGTTAAACAAATCATTTTAAACTTGAAATTTGGGGAATGCCCAATTATTAGAGGTTCGCAGCTACTAAAAGTAAAAATATTTGTCGTAAATAAAATAACAAAAAAATCCCGGCAAATTATGCAGGTATTTTGGTCGATTTTTTTATGGAAGTAGTCGGTTTACGATGCTCCCGTGGGAGCGTACTGCACATTTACTCCCTGACGCAAAAGTATTATTTGGGACAATTTTTTTGGAAAAATACAAGAAAAAACTTCAAAACTATATTTTTTATGCAACTTATGTCCAACCAAACTTTTTCTCTCACTTTTTTTTCCAAAATATACTTTCTATACAAAAACCGCCCAACCAAATTAAAAATAAAAAATGCCCAAACTACTCTCTATTACTTTTACCTTACCCATGCCTCTCTTTCCTCTATCCCACCAAAATCGGGGCCCCGGCACTGTGTAAGTGCCGTCCAGCAGTAGCGCTTCGGAACTGTGTAAAGTTCGGTTCGACAGTAGGGCTCCGACACTATGTAAAGTATGGTCCCGTAGTAGGGTTCCGGCACTGTGTAAAGTGTCGTCAGACAATTGAAAAGGGGTGTTCCGGCAGTTGCAAAGGGCGGTCCGGTGAGCTCCGGCAATGTGATGGTGCGCTCCGGCAATGGGGTACTGGGTCCAAAACTAAACATCAAATCTATCCAAAATGACTTTTGTGTATGTTAAGGGCATTTTCGTCTTTAAAAAAATAAACATTTACCTTGGGGGTATTTGCATTGAATGTTTGTTTTGGAAAAAAAAGTGAGAGAAAAAGTTGAGTTGGGGGTAAGTTGCATAGAAAGTATAGTCTAGGGGGTTTTTTATAAGTTCTCTAATTTTTTAGTACGAAGTGGACCACCTAAGAATTACTAAATGATTATTTAAAAAAAAAAAAAACAAATGAATTTGAGTTTTCTGAAACTTAGATCTTGCTCTTTAAAAATTGTAGGGTCTTTTTTCAATCTTACTATTTAGAGATTTCATTATTATTAATTTTTGTAACACGGTTAATATACCAGTTGAAGAGGTCACATTTACAAAACTTAGATTCCTAGAAGTACTCCTGCATTGGATTTTACCACACGGAGAGAACAAAATCTTTGTGCTTTTAATTGAGGGAAAGGATTATATAAAGATGAGGCCCTAAACAATCAAATTAAGTTGCATCTCAAAAACTTATTAGAATAGAAGAGGTTATTTCAATGCTGAAAAGCCCTCAAATTTGATAGCCTCTACCTCAAGATTTGACATAAGAAAATGTAGATTTTAAGTCTTAGAAATAATGCATCGTGTAATGCATTATCTAGACCGTCAATTTTTAAGTGTTCAGATATCTGCTCAAGCTACACTATTTTTAAGTAATTAAATTTTGTTATTAGAGATGAAGATAAATTTTCACGCTATCATAAAAATTGATGATACTGAATCAAAATATTTCGATACTATTTAAATGAGCGACTTAATTTTATTGTCTAGGACCCCAATCTTATGCAAACCGCACCTTTTATTGAGTATGCCTCTTATGAGTGCAATAGCTCAAAATAATTCATAAAATAAAAAAGGATGAGGTTTTTATATGTTCTTGGCTTTATTGTAACAAAATAAAACCTCAAATCCTCATCCAAAAAGCACTTTCAGAACTGTAATTCTCAACGATGGCTCTAAAATCAATATTCAATACTGACAATGAAATTCTAAATTTAAAAAGCGGTACAAATCATTCTGACCTTTGAAAACTTATTTTTTGGGCGAAATGGAGAATCTAGATAATTTATTATAATAACTATATTTTTAGAGCTTGAAACTTTTTTTTTACCACCATAATATTCAAGCCAAGATGATTGATGTATATGTTTTCTAATGCTTGAATTACAATTTTTTATGGATGAGTTTTCTATAAGGTCTAGGCTTTATATAAACAAAATAATGCCTCACCTCAAATCCTTGTCCAGAAAGACTTTCAGCGACAAAAATATTTATGATAGCTCTAAAATCAATTTCCAACATCGAAATTAAAATTTGAAACTCAAAAACTTGTACAGATCTTGCCGATCTATGAACACTTATTTTTAACGAAAAACAAATGGCCTCGATAATGTGCTACAATATACATTATTTTTAGAGCTTGAAATCCAATTTGTTTTAACAACCATAATGTCCAAGTCGAGATAATCATTGTAAAGGTTTTCCAATGCTTGACTTGCAATTTTGAATGAATTATAAGGTGGGGATTTCTTATTTTGATATCAAACTATTTTACAATTTTTATGTTACTTACCAAACCATTTTCCAATAAACAAAATGAAAAAATATGTACTTTGACCCATCCAAGGTATGATCAAATTACGACATTATGAAATGGGCAAGCTTTCTATGCTTCCCCTACAACATAAAACTTGTATGCTTCCCCTTATCCAATTGTCCATTTTGAATGGAGGGCAAAGATTGCCCAATCATAATGCCATGACTCTACTCTATTTTATTTTTATTTTTTTATAGAAAATATTTTGATGCTAAATTTTGGGCATCCAACCCTCTATTAAACTCGCACATGTAAGAAGTATAAAAAAAATATTCTCAATAAAATAAAATTACCAAAATATCCCTGAAAGTTTAAAAAGGTATTTTGGTAATTTTATTTTATTGAAAAGTTATCTTTAAATATTTTTTATAGGTGCGCCCCAATGAGAAGATGGCACGTACTAAATTTCATATTCATATAATTTTATTAAAAAATTAAAAATAAAATGCTCTGATCTATCGGATCTAAGATCAAACGATGAATAACTCACTTGATCAAAATTGAACGGCTAGATAACAGGAGAAGCATAGATCTATATGCTGTAGGGGAAGTATAATGAAACACTTCGCTAGTTTCATGGAACACTTTACAAGTCCAGAAGTGGAGTCATGTAGGACAGCTGGTGATAATATTTGCCCAATTTAGAAGGACATAACATGTGATCGGTTCATTCTCTACGGTATTGACCCACAATTTAACGTTATTTTGTAGGGAGTTGACGAGGGCGGCATTATATCTCGCGAAGTCCTCGTGTATTAAAGATTGGGAAAAGTTTTTATGGAGCGGAGACTCTAAACAATTAACTTAGAACCTACTTCAAAAACATCACTAAAAAAGGTTGTTTTGATACTCAAATTTATCATTTTGATACCAAGATGTATGGACATGAGAAAAAAATGAATTTCAACTTTTGAAAATAGTGTATTTTGTAATGCAGTTTTGGACTGTCAATTTTCAAGATTTTTAAGTTTTCATAGATCTACTTGATCTACACTATTTTTGAAGCTTTAAACTTTATAAATAGAAATAAAAATATATTTTAAAGTTATCACAAAGATTTCTAATATTGAAACCACATTTATGGATAAAAGTAGCTCCAATTTGATTGTTTAGAGACTAGGCTCTATACAAAGCTCACCTCATCGTATGAAGTCAGTCTCCTATTTGGACGGCTGCACTTATAAAATAGGATGGGATTTCTGCATATGCACACTCCCACTAATTTATCGTAAGAATAGATTTTTAATCCAAAATTTTGGGATTCATGACCTACGTTAACATGACCATAAATATTAAATATTTGTACACCGTCTAATTTCATTTTAGCCACTTGGGTTCGGTACGCTCTTGAACCACGCAACAGACCATATAAAATTGAAGGAGAGCGGAAATGATGGAGAAAAGACAAATTAGGGAGCCTTGCTCTAGTGTATTTTTTTTTTCTTTCTTTCTTTTTTTTCTTTTTTTTTTAATAACTTTTTTTTTTCTTTTAACAAACGCAATGATCTTTATTGATTATGGAAAGTACATCAGAAAATAACAACTACGAGGGCAAAATAAGAATGTGATCAGTGTAAACCCCATTTTTAGGAATCTGCCATGTCATTGGCTTTGCTATAAACATAATGAAAAGCAACTACCTGACTCTGACAATATCCATCATTTCGAGCCAATACTTCCTTAAGAACAATAGATGACTCCATTTTCCAGAGCACCCATTAATCACATTCAAAGAGTCTTCTTCTACCGGCCAACCTAAATTAGCACAACGATCCTTCAAAACCTTTTGCAATGTAATACCACTAACATCTCAGCACAATTTGCCGTAGCAATGCCATAAGGATCATAAAAGGAGAAAATTTCTATGCCTCTCGAATCGCTTACCACTCCACCAAAACCAGTAAGGCCTGAATTAGCCATAGAACTCCTATCAAAATTAAGCTTAACACAACCATGAAGAGGAGTTATCCATCTCCCTAGAGGTCTAATTTTCAACAATGGCTGAAAAATCAGGGAGTGAAGGCTAAAGAGAATATCAGTTTTTGACACCCCAATACCTTATTTAGTATTGGATAACCGGAACCGCACATTAAGTGAAAACTTTTACCTAATACAAACAAGCTCTAAATGTACACCTTCGAACGTTCTCCTCTTCCTTTCCAGCCAAACTTCCCATAAAATTGATACCCTATAGATCTTCCAAATAATTACTGCTTTATTTGGCAAAGTAGGAATTGATAGTTAATAAAAAATAATTGTATGCCTTTGAGGCAAAGAAAGAGGGCGCCCTACTAGTTGAAAATCCCATATCCACAAACTGAATGTGAATTTACAATGAATAAACATTTGGTCCCCACTCTCTTCATCGTCTTTGCACAAACTACATATATTGACAATATGCCTACCCCGTCTTCTCAAGTTACCTACTGTCAATAGTTTGTCCTGCCACATAGCCCAAAGGAAACATTGCATTTTATGAGGAATTCTCCACTTCCAAAATGAATTGAGATTAGATTGCTCCCATCTCAATTTATCACGAAAAAAGATATGATAAACAAATCTCACCGAGAAGGCCCCATCAGATGTTAGCTCCCATACTACTTCCTCTACTTGATTATGAGAAACATACACTTTAGACAACTCTTCCATAAGATTAGAAAATTATGTAATCAGCAAATCCGGTAATCTGTTATAAATGAACTGAATGTCCCAATTTACCCGCTGCATTTCACCCTCAAATAGCTCACAACCTTTCAAATTCTCGTTTACAGCCTTTTTGTAGAGGACCTGAAACCAGATCTTTAAGACAATATCACCCAACTATTTATGATTCCAAAAGTCTATCATAGCACCATTTCCGACTTCCCACCAAATATTACACACTACCACATTCTTATTGAGATAAATACCCTTCCAAATCTACGATTGGGCTCATCCACCTCGTCCTTTACCCATGTATCCTGCATGAATTTTACAATTTTTCAAATTTTAGGGTTGCCTCTAGTTTAACATGCTAATCCTATGTTCTAGAAACTAACGATTGATGATCTTGGCATGGAGGCGCCATGTAGTATGAAGGTTTCTAGTCTTGGAACTTATTTATTATGTATAGAAAATTGAGATAAAATTCCTTAATTTAACTATACTTAAAAAAATGATATTAGTTTTATAGTTTAGCTGATATCTCTTTTGATGGTGGTTTCCTCTGTCCAAAATTTTCCTGTTTGAGAACTCCAACTTCTCAATCAGGGACAAGTCACTTTTTGGCAGTTTTGAAACATGAATTAGTTTAGAACTTGAATGTTCCAGACCAGCTCACATGTCTGTTATTTATTCAACACTGGTCCAGAGTTTGCTATCGTGCAATGGTAAGTTTAGAACAGAGTTAAAAAAAAGAAAAAGCAAAAAAAGGAATAGGTATATCAGGTCAAATAAGGAAGTACTCTAGTTTGGAACTTCGAGTTTCAAATCGTGGTATTTATAAAAAATTAAAAAAAGAAGAAGAAAAATTAAAAAAAAATTAGAAATTTACATAAACAATGAAAATGGGAGAAGTTTTTTTAGTGGAAATCTTATTCTAAATATTTGAACGGCTCCATGTAGTTAACTTAGTAGGCCAGGAAACCAAATGTTAAGAGAATTATTGGAATGCAGACCTCTCTACTAATACTTTAAAAGATAGATTTTTTTTGGGGGGCATGTAACTTCTCGAATACCTCCTCACCTCTCTATGAAAAGTGCTCCAACCAAGAAACCCTAACTGCATATTCCCTCCAGGAGAAATTAAGAACTCTCAGGTCAATTATTGAGGTTAATGATTTGTGATGTGCACTATCATCTTGGTTCTAGTAATCAAATGAGAGAGAGAATTTAGGGGGTCGAATTGAACATTCGACATGCAAAAGAGAATATTTGGTTTAAAAACAAAGCAAAAAGATCAGGTCTATAAAAAGTATGTAATCTCCATCTGATTGTTGTATACAGTGTTTTTCTTATCATTTCTAGTGCCTTAGGAGTTAGGACACGAACTTCTGTAACAATATATAACAAGATGTATACTTGGTTGAGAGCGGGCAACCTAAAGATTGCAACATGGACGTCCTTTTTTTGTTTTTTTTTGGTTTGATAAATCAGCTAGCAAAGTTTCCAATCATTAACGGGCCCCTTAGTTTGAATGGTACTATTTTATTCAGCGAGTGATTGAAGGAGAGAGGGAGATCATATCCAAACATTTGCAACAGTGTGAATTTTTCCATGTTTCACACAGTTATCTAATGGTGATGACTCTTGTAGTTAGAAAAAAAAATAGTGCTGATTGTTTACCTTTTCCTTAATGATGATTCCACATCATGCTACTCTTTCATGCTAATCATTAAAAAAATGATCAACATCTCTTTAAAAGAAACCTGATTAAGAACACTGACATCAACATGGACCTCTTCTTAAGATGAATTCTCCAAATACCAGATCTTACCATTTCGAATAATGTAATCCCAGTTGGGTAATTACCTTATAAATAAAATATTATAACAATTTTCAAAGAAAAGTAATGAATTTTCCGAATAATTAAAACGTGCCGACCAAATTTATGAGGACTGCATTTCGAAAGATGGCGGGTGTCTAATTGAGCCTTGCCAAGTATCTATGTTGAGTAGGTAATTGTATTTTCTTCTTCCTTATTTTAATTTTTTATTGTTGTCTATTTATTTATGTATTAACAGCACTAGACGTAATAAGCGATAATCAGTAAAACCCATTCATTTTCTGCCTATGTTCGTCTTACAGCTAATGTATTTGATCGGTTGATTGGAATAAGATTAAACCTGCGGTGAGGCATCACATGCCCGGCCTCGTAGCCCTCAAGTAACCCTGACTCCATAAAAAAACAATGCCCTCTATTTAGACAAGGACCCACTTTCTATGCGGCCATCCCGCATATTGTAGAAATGCATGATTGGAAATAAGTATATTTTTTAAATATAATTTTATTTTAATTTTTAGTGAATATATAATATTTAACATGAAGATCATGAAAAAAAATAAAAAATTGACTATTAGAAATAATAATTATATTAAAAAAATATTTTGACTGTTAATTTCAGTCGTTTTAAGATGAATCACATATTTGCATCTATCTTTAAGATGAATGTTTTATACCTCTAGACCCCACATTGCAGAAATGTGGTCTAGCGTGCCTGAACAATTTTCCTTTAGATAAAGAAGTTGAAACCGACAAAGTTTTCTAGGGTCCTGCTTATGTTTAGGGCGTGCTTGGCTTGCTTTGTGGCGACCCGGGCCTAGCCTGACCTGTCCTAGGATCACATTTTGTTACCCAATGTTCAATGCTTAGTTTTTCAAGACCAGGCCGGTCGGGCCAGGGTAGACGTCGACCCAAAAGACACGTAAAAAGGGCCACAAAGGAATCGTTACCTTAGAGAGGAATTTTGTTGAAAGCTCTTACGAGCAGACAAACCTTGTTGAAAGCCATAGTGAGAAATTTTCTATCTTATGATGGCATCTGAACTAGTTTCTCTTGCATCAGGCATCTGTATATGTAATTGCATCACCAACCTATAGTTGTAATCAGTTGAAACTCATTCTTCTCATAATTCAAATAAAACTTACGCCAAGGGAACTAATAAAAAACGATACTTTTTTATAATTCTTCTCATAATTCAAAAAAAAAAAGATTTTGAATTTCTAAACACTTAAGCTTTGACAACCCCAAGGTTAGAGTGTTCAATCTTGTAACGTTTTCTCGGCTGGGTCCACTCAGACTTGTCCCCTTTGGTTAGACGAGTACCCATATGCAACTTGTGGTATGTAAGAAAAATAAAAAAAATTCATAAAAACTTGTGGTTAGACGAGTACCCATATGCAATTTGTGGTATGTAAGAAAAATAAAAAAATTCATAAAAATAAATAAAAATAGGTAGTTGATATATAAAATTCTTTTATGTATTTCTCGCAAATATTAGTGAGTTTTTCTTAACATATGCCCGATTTTTTTGTTTTCCTATTTTTTGGGATTTTTAAAATATCTCCAACTGTAAATCAAGTTTTCTAATTGTATTTCTGAAGACGTTTTTTGAGCCCATTTGGTTTCTAGTTTTGTTTTCTATTTAATAATTTATTTTTTTATTTTATTTTAATTTTTTCATTTATTTTTATTTTGATATAGCTACATCCATTTGCTTATTATTTTCTTTTTGAAGGGAGGAGATTGTAGCATGTGATTGCTTGATTTTGTAGTTCGGGTGGTATTTCTCCAACCCAACTCTGCTAACTGCTAAGCCATGCTGCCAAAAGCCAATATTCACTGCTTTCTATCTTATTTTCACTGGATTAAATGTTTGTTTCTCTGTCTTGTATTTGTGGTATTGGCAGGATATGATCGGTGGGGGAACTGAAACATCATACGTTAGGCTATGTCGGAGCTCATCAGGAACCCGAGAATAATGAGGAAAGCTCAAGAAGAACTCAGAAACACAATTGGGGAAAAACCAATGGTCGAAGAGAGTGATTTACCTTAATTGACCTACCTCAAATGCATCATTAAGGAAATCTTTAGGTTCCATACCCAGATTCCTATTATAGCCCGAGTTTCACGCGAGGATTGCATAATTGGTGGCTACCATGTACCAGCTGGAACAAGGGTTATGGTGAATGCTTGGGGAATAGGAAGAAGTGCAAAAATCTGGGAAAATCCAGATCAATTTATACCAGAGAGATTTGAGAAAAGCACAATTGATTTCAAAGGCCAAGATTTTGAACTCATACCATTTGGTGCAGGGCGAAGGGGTTGCCCTGGCATATCATACGCAAACTCAGTGATCGAAATTGTTCTCGCTCAACTTTTGTTTCATTTTGATTGGGAGCTTCCAAATGGAACCAAGCCAGAGGAACTTGACATGACAGAAAATACTTCAGTAGTGAGACAGAAAAAGTCGGATCTTATTCTAGTTGCAAAGCCTAGATGTCCCCGTTCCAAGCTCCATGTTTCACAATCATCACCATCTGAATCCGGAGATCATTAAGGTAGTAGAAGCCCATTGCTAACTGATGAATGAGACTTCAGAATAAACCATGCTCTGTATCATGCTTCTGGTGGGGATGTAAAATTATTGTTTTGGTTCATTGCGAATTGGCCTGGTCCAGAACATGCATGGAAGTTCCTCAAATATGTTACATGGCTTCTTTTGTGATAATTGAATTGTCCCCATATTTAGAAAGATGGTACATGGCCTTAATGAGTAATTCAATGATATTTATGGTGGTCTTAAATTTGACTTCTATAAACGTTACTAATAAGGACATTTATGAGGAGGACAAACGGGGGTGGTGCTGTAATATTCCTATGAAAATAAAATAAGAAAAGGATTTCTCTTCAAATGTTGCGGTATATTTTAAGGGTGTATTTTGAGGGATTGTTTACAAAAAGACCGTTTATCTTTTGTACATAGAGATCAAAATTATTTTTTTTAAGTTTTCATAGATCTGCTCGATCTACACTACTTTTGAAGCTTTAAATCAGTGGTTTAAAAAACAGATCTGAGCGTCAGATCGGGCACCTCAAAAACCCATCCGGATCGGTGAATCGGCAATCCAGATCAGGAGTCGGCCGAATCGGTCAGATTAAGCCTTAAAAAAAATAAAAAAACTCATTATAAATGTTATTTTTTAATAATCCAATAAGCAATATGGGTATTACATTATTAACTTTCATTTTTAATCAATTTGCAAATAATTAAGATATGTTTTCTCTGTATGAACTTATATTAACCATTAAATTTGCATCACATAAAACAAAAACATAGAATTACTATGGATAAAGTATATAATCATATATAGACTACAATAAATAATGGATTTAATCGATGAAAAATGGCCACTAAAATCTCGAATTGGAGGAAAATCTTAATCCACTAAACAAAAAAAAAAAAAACCAAATTATTACGACCTAACTAACTATAATCCAAAATTATTACAACCTATCTAACTATAATATTATATATTGCAACGAAAATTGTTGGTTTATATTTTATTATATAAATAGTAACAAATTTAAAATATTTTATGATATCATTTAATTTAAACTGTATTATTGACAACAGTAAGAAAAATAATATATTACAAGATTTATAATGCAAATAAATAAATAAATAAAATATTTGATTATCAATATAGAAATTATTCGAATGCGCATCAATTTTCGAATAACACTTCAAATTTTCAAGAATATAATTTTTTAAAATTCTATAATAAATTTAATGGAAGAGATTGTTAGAGACAAAAAGATATTTCAAATGTGCATGAATCATTTCTTAAAATTAATATTCCTAAATTTATGTTAAAGCTTACCATATTATAAAAATAAAAATTATAATTAAATCAGTTATTCTTAGTTTGAATAAAAAAATATTTGTTGAATTAAGAAATATCTTTTATTTTTTTTAAAAGAAATACTTTTATTTTTTTTTTGAGATAAAATATGATATTTGTTGTATTACTGTTTTTTTTTTGACAAGAAAAAAAAGAAGGCGTTATATTACCTTTTTTTTTGCTTGTTGTATTACTTTTTATTTTTGTACAAGAAAATAATGTTGTTGGTGACTTTTATTTTTTATACCTTTTATTTTGTTTTCTTGACAAGAAATATTTATTTTATTACCATTTTTTTTACAAGATAAAAAAGAAGATGTATGGTCTTTTTTATTTTTTAGCAAGAAATGCTTGTTGTATTAGTTTTTATTTATTTTTTATTTTTTTGATGATATTATTTTCTTCATTTTTTTTTTTTATGACAAAAGTAAAAACCTATCTAGTTTTTTTTTTATGATATTATTATTATTAATATTATTAATATTATTATTATTATTATTATTTTATGAAGACAAAAAGTGAATTGCACAATTGCGTCCGAAATTCGAGCATGGACATCACACATAGAAACATTGCTGCTAACCACCACAGCCCTTCATGCGCTGCTAAAGAGTCTTCTACAATAATTACTCATATTGAATGACTTTTCAACATAATATCCCTTAGCACAAGTCCCACATCGAAGAATTGGAGAAAGTTTACACAGTATAAATATCTTTACAAATACTCATATTGAATGACTTTTCAACAGAATATCACTTAGCACAAGTCCCACATCGAAGAATTGGAGAAAGTTTACACAGTATAAATATCTTTACAAAAGCTTTAATGTTAGCATGATAGAAAGGGTATTGTAATGATCTTAAACTTTAAAAAAAAAAAAAAAAAACAAAAACTTGTAATAAGTGATGGTGCATATGAGCATGATGGTCCTTAGGGACCATCACTACTTTCAAAAGCTATTGGTTTAAGTTATTGCTGCCTTGCCACGTCCTTTAGTGGACGTGGGCTTTAAACGTTCAAGTGTAATATAATTGTTACACCTCATGTATGAGGTGTAACTTAATAAAATAAAATAATAAGGTGCCTTAAGAATTTAAATAGGAGAGGCGAGGACTCCCACCTTAGAAAATTTTTGAGATCTTTCTCTCTCTAGTCGAAACGCAGTGAGCTATTTCTCTCTTTTGCTGAATTTTTATCGGAAGCTCCCTTTCAAATATTTTAGATAAGTGACTTCATTATCTTGAAAAATAATCCGTTCTTTTTAAAAATGAAATGAAATAATTACTTCTTTTTTTTATCATGAATTTTAAGCGCGATAAATTTTATGCACAAGCGACCTCATTATTTTGAAAAATAATCTTTTTAATAAAATTGTGATATTTTATCTATTTTAGAAATTTTAAATGCTGTAAATTCTTAGAAATAAATTTATTTATTTTTCTTGTCTATCGTTAGAGAATTTTAGATACTGTAAAATAATTATAAATAAATGTGATATTTCTGCTTCTAGTAAAATTGTGAGATTTCTTTCTACTGTTTTGGAATATTTAGACATTGTAAAATTCATGTGCAAATGACTGCCTTATTATTTGAAAACTGATATTTTTGCAATTGATTATAGCATTATCTGTGAAATGTTTATTTGCGAATTGGCATCCCATAAATTGTGATAATTCCGTATTCTTGAATTTCTGTAAAAGTTTTTCTATACCTATTAGATTGGCAATTATGCTAGAATGTCTTTACGAACTGCTACCTTTCTAAATCTGAGCCCAAAATATTTGACTGGTTATTTTTGAAACGTTATTGAAAGTGACTGTTATTAATGGTTTAAGTGAAATTCATATTAATAATTTCAGTGATATGTTGAGTATATGATATTGTTGCTTTCGAATTTTAAAGAGATTTAGAAATACTTTAAGTATGCAAGTGGACTCATCCGGTTCGCCGGTGAGGTATAAGTGGACCTATCCGGTATGTCGGTAGGGATTAAGTGGACTCCTCCGGTAAGTCGGTGAGGTATAAGTGGACCTGCAGGGATTAAGTGGACCTATCTGAAACATCGATAGGGATTAAGTGGACCCATCAGGACGCTGATGGGGTATGTAGGTGACCTACTTAGGACACCAGTAGGGTATTTTGTGAAATCTTTTAAATTATGCACTGACGTTAAAATGTTATACGCATTTCAATTATTCGAATTATACTTAATTATGCATTTAGAAAGTGAAACTGTTAATGCATTTCTGTTAATAGATCTCCTTTTTGAAAATATTGATATCTTTCAACCTTGATTATTTTTAGGATTATGAAGATTACTTACTTAGTAGCCAAACTCATCAAATTGTTGTAAACATTTTTTCCGGATAACTGTGGTTTCATTTTGAATGCTCGTCAGGATCAACTCTGGAAGATATTGTAGTTGTGCTTAAACTTTGTAAGAATTCGCCACTGTAAATTTGTCCTATCAAGAGATGTATATATGTTTTGACTGTCACATCTCAGGAATATCAGTATTGTAAATTCTTGGGGCATGTCAATTATGGTATCAGAGCAATAGGTTTAAGATTCTTAGGAAATTTAAAAGGAATGTACTTAAAATCACATTTATTGCATGTACAGACTGAGATGAAGTTAAGATCCAGAATAGTTGAAGCTAATAAGGAAGGAATTCACAAAGCCTTGGAAAATATGGTTGCTCTAATGCAACATCAGATGGGAAACAACAATTCACCCAGGCAGTCAATTATGGAAACTGGTGGGAGTAATATCGAACAATTTAAGAAATTGTAACCATCTTCTTTTAAGGGTGTTGTAAACCCACTGGAAGCCGAGGGATGAATTATGCAATTAGAGAAAATATTCGAGGTAATAGCATGTCCTGATGATAGGAAGGTGGCCTTCGCAGTTTTTATGTTAGAAGGTGAAGCACAACATTGGTGGCGAATGGCAAATGGAGTATTGGTCAAAGAAAACCCTTGACTTGGGAAGTATTTCTAGAGGCATTTACTGAAAATTATTTCCCAAATTTTATTCGAGACCAAAAAGAAATGGAATTTCTGGAAATAATCCAAGGAAACAGGACAGTGGCACAGTACGAGGCCAAGTTTACCGAATTGGCCAGGTTTGCACCACATATGATTAACAATGAGAAAAAAAAGTGAAAAAATTTGAAAGGGGTCTCAGACCAGCTATTAGAAGCAGAATATCAGTCTTAAAATTGAGAACTTACGCTGAAATAGTGGATCGAGCCCAAATTGGCGAAAAAGATTTCGAAGATTACCAAAAGATAAAAAATAAGAAAAGTCAGGTTAAACCCATACCGTCTAATCGACAACAGCTTGAAAGGGAAAACAAGAACTCAAGGCTCTTGCCACTTTAAAGCCCAATAGAACCATGTAAAAAGGTGGGAAAAACCATGGATCGAGCCCTTGTTATTGGAATACTGGAGCTTGTTTTAAATGTAGAAAATTAGGGCACCAGATTAGAGAATGTCCTAGGTTACAGATGCAACAGCTTCCAAAGCAGGGATAGATAGCTCAAAAGCCTCAGATGAAGGGAAGAATATTTGCGATCACCCAGCAAGACGTTCAGGCCTCAAAATCAGTGATCCAAGATACTCTTATTATGTTCCAAAAAGTAGCTCATGTTTTGATTTGATCATGGATCTACTCATTCATTTGTGTCACCACACTTTGCATGCCACTTAAAGGTATAACCAGAACAATTAGAATACATTCTAGAGGTAGCCACACCGATGGGAAATTCAACTGACACCAATATAGTGTATAAATTCTGTGTAATAAAGATAAAAGAAAAGGAACTGTTAGTTGATTTAATACTCCTAGAAATTCAAGATTTTGATGTAATCTTAGACCTGGATTGGCTTTCTGTATACCATGCAAATATTGATTGTTACAAGAAAATGGTTACCTTTAGTATTCCGAATCAACTAGTATTTTACTTCAATGGTATCAAAGAAGACTCGCCATCATATTTAATCTCCTATATTCGAGCTGATCGCCTCTTTCGAAAAGTGTGTCAAAGCTTTCTTGCCTATATCAAAGAAAATAGGAAGGAATAAATAAATTTGGATACCACTCCGGTTATCCGAGAATTTCTCGACGTTTTCCTTAAAGAATTGTCAGGATTACCGCCTGACAGGGAAATTGAATTCTCTATTGAATTATTGTCAGGGATAGCCCCAATTTCTAAGGCACTTTACAGAATGGCACCTGCAGAACTTAAGGAACTTAAACAACAATTGGAAGAATTATTAGATAAAGGTTTTATCGGGCTCCGTGTGCCACCTTGGGGTGCTCCGTTATTGTTTGTTAAAAAGAAAGATGGGACCATGAGATTGTGTATCGATTATAGACAGTTGAACCAAGTGACAATAAAAAATAAGTATCCATTACCTAGAATAGATGATTTATTTGATCAATTACAAGGATCACAAGTGTTTAAAAAAATTGTTCTTAGATCTGGATATCGTCAGCTTAAGATTAAAAGTGAAGATGTTCCCAAAACAGCTTTCAAAACAAGGTATGACAATTATGAATTTTTAGTCATGCCTTTTGGATTAACCAATGCACCGGTTGTATTTATGGATTTGATGAATCGGGTCTTTAAGCCCTTTTTGGATAAATTTATTATGGTATTCATCGATGATATTTTATTTTATTCCAAGAATCAGAAGGAACATGAGCAACATGTAAGAACGATATTGCAAATATTAAGAGCAACATGTAAGAATGGTATTGCGAATATTAAAATTTTCAAAAGGTTGAAGCCGTTATTAATTGGAAACAACCAAGTAATGTGACTGAAGTTCGAAGCTTTTTGGGATTGGCAGGATATTACAGAAAATTTGTAAAAGGATTTTTCAAATCGTGACCCTATTGACTCGACTGACACAGAAAAATGTCAAATTTGAGTGGACAAGTGAATGTGAAGAGAGTTTTCAAGAAATAAAAGTTCGATTAATTTCAACACCTATTTTAACTATTCTTGAGGGGAATGCGGTATTTGTGCTTTATAGTGATGCGTCACATAAAGGCTTAGGCTATGTATTAATGTAATATGGGAAAGTAGTGTCATATACATCCAGACAGTTGAAAGAATATGAGAAAGAATATCCAATTCATGACTTGGAGCTGGGTGCAATAGTATTCGCTTTGAAAATGTGGAGGCATTATCTATATGGTGAGCATTTCGAAATATACACAGATCATAAGAGTTTGAAATACCTCTTCTCTCAGAAGGATTTAAATATGCGGCAGATAAGATGGATGGATTTCTTAAAAGATTATGATTGTACAATCCATTATCATTCAAGAAAACCTAACGTTGTGGCCGACGCTCTAAGTAGAAAATCTACGGGAGTCTTAGCTCATCTAATGATCCAAGAAATGTGTTAGAGGAAATAGTGGATTGGCATCCGATTCTGTCCATTAATGGTGTGGTACGTATGATTGCCAACATTAAGGCAGAACCCCAATTAATCCAATAGATTCGATCGGCACAAAAGAAAGACCCTCAGCTAATAACAATTGTAGAAGAGGTGAAGCTGGAAAAGAGAGACGAATTCTCTATATGTCGTGAGCATTTGCTAAGATTCCAAGGTCAGATTTGTATCCCGAATGATGAGAGTGTGAAGAAAGCTATATTAGAAGAAGCACATCACTCTCGTTATACGATACGTCCCGGAAGTATTGAAATGTATCAGGACCTGAAGAAAACCTTTTGGTAGAATAATATGAAAAAAGAGGTAGCACTATTTGTGTCTAAGTGCCTAACATGCCAGCAAGTAAATGCTGAGCATCAAAGGCCCGCTGGGTTGTTGCAGCCTTTACCTGTGCTAGAGTAGAAGTGGGAGCACATCTTTATAGATTTTGTCTGTGGCTTGCCTAGAACAAATTCAGGACATGATAGCATTTGGGTCATTATGGACTGGCTGACCAATGGTGCTCACTTTCTACCGATTCGCATGATGTACACGTTGAATCGACTGGCCAAGTTGTACATTAAGGAAATAGTGCGGTTGCATAGAGTTCCGGTCAGTATTGTATCGGACAGGGATACTCGGTTTATTTCTAAATTTTGAGCTAAGCTACAGTCACTCATGGGGACGAGACTCACCTTTAGCACTGCCTTTCACCCCCAAACTGATGGACAATCGGAGAGGACCATCCAAACCTTGGGAGATATGTTGAGGGCCTGTGTCATTGACTTTACAAGAAGCTGGGATGACCATTTACCCCTGATTGAGTTTGCTTATAATAATAGCTTCCAAACCAGTATTCAGATGGTATCATATGAAGCCCTGTATGGAAGAAAATGCAGGTCACCCATCTGTTGGGACGAGGTTGATGAAAGAAACCTTTTGAGGCCAGAAATTGTCTAGATAACCACAGATAAGATAACTTTAATTCGAGAAAGCCTCAGGACAACTCAGGGTCGGCAAAAGAGTTATGCCGATAACCGACGGAGAGAACTTGAATTTGAGGAAGGTGATCAAGTTTTCCTAAAAATCTCACCAATAAAAGGCATTATGAGATTCGGCAAGAAAGGAAAGCTGAGCCCACGTTACATCGGACCATTTGAAATCCTGGAAAGAATCGGAGGTGTCGCTTATAGACTTGCCTTACCACCCGAATTGGCAAACGTCCATAATGTCTTTTATGTATCATCACTACGAAAATATCAGCCCGACCCATCCCATATCTTGAAATATAAACCTTTACCGATCAGGAAGGACCTATCCTACATTGAGCCGCCAATTTTGATACTGGATAGAAGGGTACAAGTGTTGCGCATTAAGGAGATTCCTTTGGTCCGTATATTATGACAGTACCATTCAAGAGAGGAGTCGACTTGGGAACGAGAAGACGATATCAAAGAAAAATATCCCTATTTTTTTCAATAATCAAGTACACAAATTTAGATGACTAAATTTCTTCAAGGGGGGATGAATGCAATGATCCTAATTTATTTTTTTTTAAAAAAAATAAAAAAAAAAAAAAACTTTTAATAAGTGATGGTCCATATGAGCATGATGGTCCTTAGGGACCATCACTACTCTCGAAAGCTTTTGGTTTAAGTTTTTGCTCCTTTGCCTGTGGACGTGGGCTTTAACATGCTAGTGTAATATAATTGTTACACCTCATGTATGAGGTGTAACTTAATAAAATAAAATAATAAGGTATCCTAAGAATTTAAATATGAGAGGCGAGGACTCCCACCCTAGAAAATTTTTGAGATCTTTCTCTCTCTAGTCGAAACACAGTGAGCTCTTTCTCTCTTTAGCCGAATTTTTATCGGAAGTTCCCCCTCAAATATTTTAGGTAAGTGATATCTCACAACAACGACCCGCCAATACCTCGTTGATATTCTCTCCATGATCAAGTGAGACAAGATTGGATATGTTGGAGAGAGAGGCGTCCTTGGGCCTTCAAATGGGTCGAGAAAGAGAGAGGTCCCACAGACTTTCAACGGTTTTTGCGAGCACGCCTGTAAGTGTGAGAGAGAGGTTCCATAGGCTTTCAATGTTTGAGAGAGAGAGAGAGAGGTCCCATAGGCTTTCAAGAGAGAGAGAGAGATATATAATGCTCAAAAAGAGAGAGACCCTAGGCTTTGATAAAGTGGTTTGGTTTTACTTCTACATGAATTTCAATGGTTTGAATTGTGAAGTTACTCACCACAATCCGCGCCTACATTATGTGAGAGAGCACTCAAAGACAGACAGACAGAGAGAGGGGCATTTTCTCTCTTGTATCCTGATAGAAAGATAAAATTATAACACTATCAGGTTTCCATTGCCAAAAGAACCAAATAAAAAGAAGGAAAAAAAGAAGAAAAGGAAAGCCAAACAAAGATGGTCTGTAGGATTTCAAGAATGCTCTAAAAAAGGAAAAGTAGAAAATGTTTCAAAACTAGTTTTCGATTGCTCGAACAGGATTCAGAAACCAGTCGGTTAACATGGTTTAATTGGGCAAGTCTTGGACAGGCCAAAAAGTGTTAAATAAATTTTAAAAATACAAAAAAATTCTAAAAAATATGAAAAGCATAATTAAACAAAACACATCAAAATGAACTTGAAAAGTAGTGAAAAAAATAGAATTTAAAAAATCGATTTGTATCCAGAGGTATTTTAGAAATTAGCCAAAAAAAAAGTAAAATTAAGTATTTTTGGTTAAAACACATTCCAATCTTTTCCAAAATGATAAAAAAAACATTCAAACACACATTACAAATAAATTTTTTATTTTTTGAGATTATATATATATATATATAGAGAGAGAGAAATTTTTTTTTTTAAAAAATAACCAGCCGGGCCACCTAAGCCAGCCAAAACCTTCTCAGCTAGTGGCCATTTTTGGTTTACTCAGCCGGTTCCAAGTTGGACCGGCCGATTTATCAAACACTGTTCAAAACATAACAACTAAATATAGGTAATATTTGGTGATGAAATTTCAAGAATAAGGAAAATAAATAATCTAGTTATCCTAATCTATCAACCCAGCTTTTTCTTTGAGAATACAAGCACATTTGGTCATTTTCACCAGGACCAAATGTGCTTCAGTTATGGACTTCCAATCCAACAAAATGGTAATTTGTCATGAAAACACCATCTTATCGTATGCTATTTATCTCAAAAAAAAAGGGAAAAAGAAAAACAAAACATCTGATCAACTGCTTCTTCATTCTAGAACCATAAAGATTAGTGTTTTAAAGGAAGGACTCACGTCAGGTTTCAACCAAATCAAAGTCAAGTAACACCTTGACTTGACCGTTTGTTGTAATTAACACTAAGACTTTGGGAACCAGCATTCCCAAGGGCTTTTGTTCCGGATTCCATGGCTTTCTGAGTTAGACTAACATTTGCGAATCCAAGACAGAATTGGCCGAATTTTCAAACTATGATAAAGATAGATAGAAATACAAAAACAGGTAGTCACAGAATGATGGGTTTGAGAAAAACTTACCTTATGGAGAGATGAAGTGTTTCTCTCCGCGTCTCGTAGCTGAGAATGAATCTCCTTTTCGACTTGCAAAAGAAGCTTCTTGTGAGAAGCTTCCGATAAGGAGATGTCATCAAGAGAAAGAAGAGGACACATCAGTACAGTACAATGCATTAATTTGCAAAAGGCCAAACACTTTCACGTGATTGCACGCGCACGCACACTACGAAGAAAGCAGAGAATTCAAACTAAAAAGACAACTTACCTTCGTCTAAATTTACTCAAAAACACCTCGTTTATGTACAAGCCTACACGACATCTTTTGACAAATGCAACAACAAAGTATGAGCCAAATACCTAGAGAGAGCAATATAATGAACATGAACACATGCATACATACATAGAAATGAACACGGCACGGGCTACATCAGCATGTCAGCATGTACATATGCATGTCTACACATAAGCATACGCATGCCAAGATGGAAATAAATACTAACACATATTAAGATGTGTCATTTCATAGCATATTTGAAAAGCAACTTTATCAAAATACACCTAATTTTATCAACTATGTATTATTTTACCCATATGCTTGATTTGATTTAAAAAAGTTATCTAAGTACACACGATCATGAATAGGAATAGCTGACAAATGGGTAATATTTCTAAGAGTTGATAAGTTAGGTGTATTCAGGTAAATTTCCCCATTTAAATTTTGAACAAAAAATGATGGTTTACATGAAATCAAATAAAAATGAGTAACGTGTTAAACCATTTCAAAATTTAAAAGTAAATTGATAATCACCATCTACGCATTTTATGCTCATGTCAATGCCTGCTGATGCATAGTCAAGTCCTCAAACCCAATAATCACCCGTACTTAGACTCTCCAATGGTTTTAAAAACATGCCGATGGAGATAGGAATTACTTAATGTGGAACTGGAATCAATGGAGCCGGTCAGGTTTTCCCCTTGTATTGGGAACCAGCAGTGCAAGGAACATGCCAGTTTGTTTACAGAACCGACCAGTTTTATTACATAACTGGCTGATATGGCCCCACCTTTTATTCTATTTATTTTTCCGTAGGACCCATGTTTGATGCAATAAGCTCTGAAAACGAAGTCTTTATTCTTGGAAGAAAAAGAAAGAGGAACGTTTAGGATGTAATGGTCCTCTTATGATGTAGAGAATTTTAGATGCTGTAAAATTATTAGAAATAAATGTGATATTTCTGCTTTTAGTAAAATTGTGATATTTCATTCTACTGTTTTGAATATTTAGACATTGCAAAATTCATGTGCAAACGACTGCCTTATTATTTGAAAACTGATATTTTTACAATTGATTATAACATTGTCTGTGAAATGTTTTTTTGCGAATTGACATCCCATAAATTGTGATAATTTCGTATTCTTGAATTTCTATAAGAGTATTTCTATACATATTAAATTGGCAATTATGCTAGAATGTCTTTACGAACTGTTACCTTTCTAATCTGAGCCCAAAATATTTGACTAGTTATTTCTGAAATGTTATTGAAAGTGACTGTTCTTAATGGTTTTTGTGAAATTCATATTAATAATTTCAGTGATATGTTGAGTACATGATATTGCTGCTTTCGAATGTTTAAAGAGATTTAGAAATACTTTAAGTATGTAAGTGGACTCATCCAGTTTACCGGTGAGGTATAAGTGGACTTATCCAGTACGCCAGTAGAGATTAAGTGGACTCTTCCGGTACACTGGTCAGGTATAAGTGGACCTGCAGGGATTAAGTGGACCTATCTGAGACGTCGATAGGGATTAAGTGGACCCATCAGGACGCTGATGGGGTATATAGGTGACCTAGGACGTCAGTAGGGTATTTTGTGAAATCTTTTGATATATGTACTGACGTTAAAATGTTATACGTATTTCAATTATTCGAATTATACTTAATTATGCATTTTGATAGTGCAACTGTTGATGCAATTCTGTTAATAGATCTTCTTTTTTAAAATATTGATATCTTTCAACCATGATTATTTTTAGGACTATGATGATCACTTACTGAGTAGCCAAACTCATCAAATTATGGTAAATATTTTTTCAGGATTAACTCTGGAAGATATTATAGTTGTGCTTAAACTTTCTTTTGTTACTTTATAAGAATTCGCCACTGTAAATTTGTCCTACAAAGAGATGTATATATGTTTTGACTGTCACATCTTTGGAATATCAGTATTGTTAATTCTTGGGGCGTGTCAGGTATGCTTGCGGTTATATATTTGAACAAAATTACCAAAATGTCTTCAGTTAAGGACTCACCCTGTGACGTCACAAAGCGTCTGGAATCGTGATTTATGACGTAATCAGAGCGATTCACTATTCAAAATCTTCGATTCTCTTCTATGATTGGGCAATTCCCGATTTTATAGAAGAATCAATATGAGGTGACCGATTCCTGAGTTTAGGTCTGACAGACCTAGACTCTACCTGTATTAGTCTAGCCATTGCTAGGACAATTCGGGGTCAAGGTCAACCCAACATGGACCCACGCATTTGCATTCCCATTGACTTGTGAGCACCCTGTCGACATTTATGCACGTTATAAATTGGTATTATATCTTACTTTCCAAGAGAACAAATTTGAGGATGGAGAAATTGCACCAAGGGTGATCAAAGACTTGTAGGTAAAAGCATCAAGGATCTATATCTATATATGGTGTACATTGAAGTTCATATTTTTCTCCGTAGCGAAGAAAACAAAACATGGGATGTAGAGAGGAACCTAATCCAGTTGGTAAGAGGGTGTGACAAGTAATTTTCTATTTTTCATCAATTTAGATTAGGTCTCTTATTTGAAGCGGCATGGTCATTAGGTAGATTCATAAACATTGTTAGGAAAATAGAGTTGGCTTTCCATTAAACTAAGATAAAAATTGGCTTCAGGACACATTTTAGGTTGGAGACACGGTTTATTAGTTAGGGGAAAGTATGGAATGAGATCATTTATCTTTGACGCCACATTAATCTTGATCATTGGATGTGAAATTGGGTGGTTGCAATTATTTTATTGACCAAGCTCAAACTTGAGTAGAAATTTTTTCGAACTTTGTAACACATTCAAGCTATCAAATTTCATATCAAATGGTTATAAGTAATTGTGACCACCTTGTACCAAGGATAAATGGTCTTATTGTATACAAATTCATTAGTTAAAGGAACATAAATAGGGACAGAGTAGGAAGTTGGTGAGGGCTTGGAAAGAAAACTCAAAGCTGAGATCTGCCCCCTAAAGAGGCAATATTTTAATCAAATAATTATTAATATTGGATTGTTTATCTATATTTGTGAAGAATAGTAACAATTGGTATCAAAGCGAGGTTCTTAGGCCCTACCAAATGGCGGTGTTGCATTGGAAGGGAAAAAAAAAGAAAAAGACGGTGGAACTAATATTCTAGGGCATCCGAACGGATGACTCGCTCATTGACGATGGAGAGTGAAATTCCAATTTTTTGTCAAAATCTTCAATATATTTAGCACATCACTGCTACAAGACTACAATGCTCTAACTAAACAGCAATTAGATAGTTGCATTATTTATGTATTTCATTGACCCTTCTTCTCTTCCTATAGTTTCTATGGTGATGACGTATTCACAGCATTCTTGGCGTTAGATTCCATCATAGCCCTTGGGAATCATAGAGTTCATTGACCTCTAGCCCATGTCCATTTTTGGACTTTTCCCTTGGGCTCTTGGCATCTTTAGAGCATTAACCAGGCCTAGACACCGAGATTACATGGTGTCGTATTTTTTAAATGGATCTTAGAACTGATTTTAAGAACTAAAAAAGGATAATTTTATGAACAACCATTGATTTAAAATTTTTTCTTAAAGGGATCACCAATTTGAATCCAACCTTAAAGTGGTTGTTTTATGCCTCGGCGGACACAAATGGAGGAATGTGTTCCCCGATGCATACAACAATTAGTCAACATATAAACAAGATTAAGCAAAGGATGATGTTTGTATTAGGTGGCCACCTTATACTATACAAGTCACATACTCCTCTAAACTTTGTATTTGGAAATCTTATGATTGTATGAAAATCTATTTTCAACCGTAATTAAGAAATTTCAAATTTAAAAAAGTAAAAAGTTTATATAAGGATGCTAACTTATAATGTAGAACTACGGATACCCCTCAAAAATCCATTGGAAAAGGTAGTTTTAATGTTGAAAAACCCTTTGATTGATCATCTCGACATCGAGATGTATGACTATGAAAAGAAAAAGATTTTAAGTCTAAAAAATAGTGCATTTTACAACATATTATCTACACCGACCATTTTCGTGATTTTCATACGTTTATAGATTTACTTGATTTTAACCTTTTTTGAAATTTAAAATTTTATAATTAGATATAAAATAGATTTTGAGATAATCCTAAGTACATGTTACATCAAAATTATATACCATGATAAAATTTGAAGGTGCAGATTGAGCAGATCTATAAACACTTGAAAATATTGAAAATAGAAAGTTCAGATAACTCAAAAAAAATATTTTGAGTCTCAGATAATCTTAAGAATATTTTACACCAAAATTATATGTTATGATAAAATTTGGATATGCGCCTTAATTGGATTGTGTAAAGTTGCAACCTTATAGAAACCAAACCCTCAAAAAAATACAAACACAGGCACACACACACACACATGCACACACACACACACACACACATATATATATATATATATATATATATGGAAAAACCTAAAAAATGCCTATACGTGAAGTGCTATAGTGTTTTGCCACCATCATAGACTTGCTATGTCCGTGGCAGTTCATTGATGGTTCTACATTTTTTTTTTACCATCACGGACATACAAGGTCTGTAGTGGTCGAAAAACGTATGCCGCCCTATTTTTTCAGATGGTGATGAGCCTATATATATACATATATATATATATATATATATATATATATATATATATATATATATATATATATATATATATATATATATATATATATATATGTATATATATATATATATGTATATATATATATATATATGTATATATATATATATATATATATATATATATATATATATGGGAATGGATTCTGTACGTCCATTAGCGGACTACTACAGTAAACGCCAATGGCCCAGAATGAATCTGGGCCGATCTGATTGTCAAAACCTCTTTTCATGTTTGAATTTTACTTTTTTTTTTAATAAATCCAAATAACTTGAAATTTTTAGGTGTATATTATTCTCATCAAGGCGAACCTAATAAAAATATAAAAACAATAATCTGCAAAATAAAATTGGTCAAAATACCCTGAAACTTTACAGGGGTATTTTGATCAATATTTTTTAATATTTTTGGAAGATTCACCTATTTTTTATTTACACACGCTCTAAATTTTAGATCAATCCAATTTGTAGAAAAGAAATTAAAAATCAAACACTACTGGACAGGATATTCGGGATCGTCAGATTAGCCCAGATTGAATCTAGGCCAATAACGTTTACTGTAACTGTACGCCCTTGAGCTGACAGGATCTTTTCCCTATATATATACATATATATATATATATATATATATATAAAAGTAGAATTTGACATGGCCAAGTGTGATTTTGAACTTATTGTACTAAATGTAAATGTAAATCGTCTTGTTGTAGACGATCCCAAAAAAATATAGAAGCTACTTTGTGCTCACTTGGACATGGTTGCTCAGAACCTGAAAAGTTAATTATACTTGATTTTTCGTTACAAAAATACCCAATTCAAGAGAAAAAAAGTGAACCCGTATGTTCTGCACCACTTTTTAAGGGCGGTAGACTTTCTTGACCCTAATAATTTTAAAGGGTATAATATGTTAATCTTAATCAATCAAAATAAAGTGTGCCACAAAACCGTATTGCAAAATGTCGTTTCAATGCCAAAAACTTGTGATGGCCTAAAAATCTATCTTTACCAGTAATTATGAAAGTTAATAATGAGTTCATCATGTAAAAGACGCAAGGTTATCCCAAGATAGAGTTGACTACCCAACATAGACCCGTAGTCAGAGACATCTACATAAAGACATAGAACAGAAAGGGTAAAAGTAATAGGCATCCAAGAACTAGATAATGGAATTTAAAAGATGAGAAAATTGACTAATTCGAGAGAATTCACAATGACTCTATTCGAGAGAATTTAGGCGTAACACCATTATGGAATAAAATGAGAGAAAGAGTAGACTTAGGTAGGCTGATCATATGTGGCGCCGAACAAGTACAATACCTATTAGAAGGTGCGAATTAGTTTAAGTAGAAGGACTGAAAAGGGCAAGGCGTTTGCCCAAAAGGACACGGTTGGAAGTAGTCCGAAAAGATATGCAAACTTATGGCCTCACTGAGGATATGACCTGTAATAGAACAGAATGGAGAGCCATGATTCATATTACCGATCTCAATTAATTAGGATAAAGGGAAAAATGATGATGAATTATGAGTTCATCTAAAGGCCCCTGAAATTTATTAAAATGGAATAGTTTGGGTCCTCTGGTTTCGGGAACATATCGGGAATCAGAGCTACTCTTACTAGGAACCGACTGGCCAGTTATGTAAGTGCCATGTTCTCATATCTAAATTACTATTTTTCTTTTGAGTAATGATCCTATAAAACCCTCCCCCATTTATGTGCGTAGGACCCCAAAAAATCACCATTAAAGTTGACATGGATCTCTAAAAAAGTTAGAGTCTTGACTTTTCTATAAATCCGTGTCAAATTTAATAATGATCCTTTAGAGTCCTACACACATGAGTAGGAGAAGGTCTTATAGAATAATTTATCTATTTAATAATTTCTTATTTTTTAAAAAAATTAAAAATTAATAAAAAAATATTTTTAAAAAATATTAAATGTGCAGGCGCGACCCGACAATTCTATGTGACGCGTAGCCGACAATGTTTGAGAGAAGGGTGGGAGGTCCTTTTTATATAATTTGCCCCATAAGGCTCTTATGTATATCACCAATGCGGGACCAAACGCCCTTTGGATGGTTAATGTCCTTTGAATATGAATATTGGTACCTTTCTCCTTATCCAAAGCAACTTGTAAGCTCAGTATCTCCCGCTTTCTGCTTTGTTTTCTCATTTGGCCCTTTCCTCTCCCTCAGTACAACAATTTGATTGTTCCTCTACATCTCACACTTTCTTTCTCATAATTTGTTGTTTTATATTTTTTTCCCATTAGGTCTCTCTCCCTCCCTTTCTCATTAAATATAGTTCCCAAGATATGCAATCTTGTGCTTGGTTTTCTCATTTGGCCCTTTACTCTCCCTCTGTACCACAATTTGGTTGTTCCTCCATATCTCACACTCTCTCTCATAATTTGTTGCTTATTTTTTTTCCTATTGGTTCTCTCTCCCTCCCTCCCTCCCTCTCTGATTATGCCATAATTTCCAAGATATACAATCATGTGATAAAGAAAAACCAATGGAAAATATAAATACATAGCATAATTACCAAGAAATATTATCTTGTGCTTTCAAGACTATGGAAAACATAAATACAAAAATAGCAAAGAACATATTGAACATGCCAAAAGAAAGACAGTGGGGTTTCAAGAATATGGGCAAGAATTATAATGATTAATAGAGTAAGGAAAATACCGATTTAATGAATAGAAGGAAAACTCATGGGTTTCAAGAAGCATAGCATAGGACATGCTCTCTCCAATTCATGATCTTCACTAAAAATCACAAAATTACTATAAAGAACTTTATAAAAAGAAAATTCTTAGAAACGCTTATGGGCGAATTTGAGTAATGTTTCACCCCGAAATAGATATAGCATGTCCGTTGCGGTTTATACAAAAAAGCTGCAACGGCTCTACGACAGCTACAGCGGAATCCCATATTTTTTTGTGTGAAGAAACCCTACAACGGACATGCTATGTTTGTGGACATCTTCTAATCCACGCCGGTCGAAAAAATCGAATGGCACTGAGCCTATGGGTGAAAATACAGTTTATTTTCGCCCATAGATGTTGTGTAGTCTCTTCTTTTGTAAAAACACATTATTATAGTTAGTTTACAAATTTAGCATCAAATTCAATATCAACAAACACTCAAACAGGAAACGACATCTCCATATTCACTTTTTTGTAAAATAATTAAAATCCATATTGCATAGCCCCGATTTTTTTTTTTGAAATCCAAAATGCAATATTTGTAACAAATTTGAATATTTTTTTGAAGTACTTTTATTTTAGGCTAGAGTGGCCTGATCCAACCACTCCCCAAATCCAAATCGCCGATCGACTGACGTAAACTAGTTTTTTGGACGACCAATTTACCCCAACCAATCCGACATTTCAAACACTTGTGAACATTACTAAGGGCAGATTATTTTATTAAAGAAAGTGCATAAAGGACATAAAGAAAAGGATGTATTAGACGGTCAAAAATTATAGATTGAATCTCTAAGATGTCTTTTGTTGAACATATCTTCTATAAATATTTAGCCATGGCTAAAATTTGAGATATGTGGCATCCAGCATTTTTACTAGAGTACGCTTTTGTGGAGTGAGAGTAATGCAGATCAAAATTTGGTGGCAAAAAATTTTAATTTTATTTTTTGTCAATTTAATTTTTAGAGATTGGGTTGATTTTTTATTTATTTTGTTAGGAGCAATTTTTAGAAATAAGATTAATAAGGATATGTTTTAGTTAAGTTTAATGAAGTCTATATTTTAGGAAGTATCTTTTTTTAGCAAAGATAAGTTTTTAGTTGTATTTTAGTGTCCGTATTTTCTAGGCTGGTTTTCATTTAAGAAAGTTAGAGTATTTCTTTTAGAGTCTTCTTTTGAAATATAAAGGCAAGTACGATGTAGTTAGCTTGTTTGGAAGGTTATCTTGTAATTCATTTAGGAAAGTTTATCTCTTGTATTAGTTCGGGTAAAAGGTGTTTATCTTTAGTTTTTAAAAACTATATTTTGTTTTCTATTTTAAAGGGGGTGTTGTCTTTTTGTGTTGGGTTAAAACTACAAAAGATGATGAGTAATGTGGTGAAAATGATGTATTAGGGAATTGTAATTATCTTTTATGAAGTTGGATGGAAGAATATGGAAAGACTCTAGAGATAGATTCATTTTAGTTAGTTATCATTTTCAGTTTTTAGTAGGGAGATTTATTAGGGGTTATCTTTTGAGAGTCACATGAGGAGGTGATTTAAATGTACAAAAGGAAGCACACACCATGTAAAGGGGGATTGAATTTTGATTAATAAAGAAAGTGAATTCATGGAGAGAGAGAGAGAGAGAGAGAGGCCCTTTCAGGATGTTATTTCTTCTCTTGTGTTTATAGGCCCGTGCTGGACTACTCAGATCCGCACGTTTTGTTGTTTTTTCTTGGTGTTCATCGAATGGCATCATGCTCGTGGACAAGTTCTATGGTCGTGTATCAAGACTCCACCCTTATAGCGATAACCAATGGTTTAAAAACCGGATCGGTGACCCGGATCGGGCTTTCCAAAAACCGATCCGGATCGGCGAATCGGCGATCCGGATCGAAATCGGGTGAATCGGTCAGAATAAAGCTTCAAAAAAATCCGAAAAAATTATTAAAATTCATTATAAATATTGTTTTTTAGGAATTCAATAAAAAATGAGGGTACTCCATTAAGAATTTTCATGTTTTTGAATGAATATGCGAATATTGATATGTTCTTCCCCTGCATGAACCGCCATTCAACATTTAATTTACATCACACAAAAGGATAAACATAGAATTATCATGGAATAAGTATATCAACATACATGGACTACAATAAAGCATAAAATTAGTAACATACGATCTAAAAATAAAATGATAGACGACGTTGTTGTTCTTCTTGGTCACGCTGGTGCCATTGATTGAATTCATTTGACAATTCATTGATTCGATCTAAAAACGAATCATCGATATTAGCGGGCGTCTGACTATTTTCAAATCCCTGAGTGTTAGTGTTTTGTTGTGTTCCCAATCCAAAATCCCCGAAGCTTGTCCATCCTTCATGCTCACCTGTACTGTCGTGCTCATCCCTACATTGTTGCTGTTGGGACTCGATATGTGAATAATATGGCTGGGATAGGGTGGCCTCAGAATCATCATCTCTCTCATTTTCTCTTAGACCCCCTTCCCACTCTCCCTCATTAGGTGCAATATCACCGACATATTGTGGATACATTGGCTGGCTGCTTCTTCTTTCATGCCGCTCATCACTTTCTTCAATATCTTCATCACCGATAGCCTCAAGGAACGCTCTCTTGTGCAACACTGGCTCCTCCTCTTCTACTACCCATCGGTCTGCTGTGTCTGTGACAAATATTGTGTCTAAGTCTATCGGCCCATAGTCTTCAAGCTTCCTTCTTATTTGTCACTCTCTAAGGTTTAAATTATAATGAACGTAGACTAGTTTATGAAGCTTCTCAGAAGCGAGTCGATTCCTCCTAGTAGTGTGCAACCATTGGAACGTACTCCAGTTGCGCTCACAGCCAGTAGCAGAACATGTCTGGGAGAGCACATTGATTGCTATCCTCTTTAGGTGAGGTGCATCGGTACCATAAATCTCCCACCATTCAGCTGGATTAAAATGTAAAAAGCATTGTAAGGGCAAGAACAATTCATAAGATTAAATATATGAATAAACAAAATATTAGCGAGGGGATAACCTGGATCCATCATAGTTCGAGAATTTCTGGCAAGTCTAGTTCCGAAGGATCCTATAGCATCCCTATACATAGCAAGCTAGAACAAATATATTACGTTTTAGTGCATTATTCCTCACAAATATAACAACTCAATCAAGTTCTTATCCAAACATTAAATAATACCTCTTGTATTGCTGTTACTTGGTTTCGATGGCTTCTTTCCAACCTTGCAATAATATATCTGACCCCTTCCATAATCTTGTGGGGTTGTTCAGGTGTCAAATAGAAAAATTTTGGGTTGAAGTAGTAACCTAAAAAATATATAGGTAGAAAAATGTCATTTACAATTTCATAAAAAAATGATTTAAACTGAAACATTGTAATGATATAAATATATATTTACCAGCATAATGAATTGGACGTCCGAATTTGGTGTTCCACCTCTTTTCTATAATCTCGATCACTTTGCTAGCAAAATTACACTTCTCCCCAATAGTTGATTTCGCCCTCTCAATACCTTCATAAAGGATACCCATGGTAGCTTTCTTATCAGCATCCACCATTCTTAACACCATGACCAAAGGGGCAGTGGCCTCTACAACACTGGAACATCGAGACCAGAACAGCCTACTTGAGATTATGTTGTCCACTTTTATACCGGTACTGGACTTCGAGAGGCGGTCATTTAACCACTCTTCACAAGTAAACAATCTCTTTAATGCACCTTCAGATTGTCGAATGGAGTCCACAGCTAAGTAATCGGTCGCAAAGCGGGTTATGGCAGGCCTGATTATCTCTTTTTTCTTAGAGTGTTCTCTAAACAGAAATAATATTTTCTAGTGGTTGTATATAAATCTCGACACCAACCTTGCTTCATCTAGAGTCTCCTTCACAATTTTGATCTCACCGATTTCCTCTAACATAAGATCGATGCTGTGTGCAGCACACGGGGTCCATACTAGATGCTTCCTCTTATCCATCAACTTGCTGCCCGTAGAAACACATGCACGCGCATTGTCCGTAATAAACTGGACTACATGCTTATCCCCCACCTCCTCCACTATCTGATCATATAGTTGTACGTAGAAGTTTGCATCCTTCTTCGTCCCTAATACGTCTTTGCTAGACAAAAAAGCTGTACCTTTTGGGGAATAGGCCAAGAAGTTTAAAAACTCCTTTTTGCTAACTTTATTCAACCAACCATCACTCATGAGAGTAATTCCTGTCCTTGGCCAACTCTGTTTATATTCTTCAATCCACTTTTTAACTTCTTCTACCTCTTCGTCTAATATTGGCCCACTGAGCTCATATGCCGTCGGGGGTTTTACCCCGGGCCCGGCTCTCTGGATTGCACTAACCATAGGTGGAAAATATGGGCTATTGGCTGCATCAAAGGGATTCCCTTTATCGTAGAACCATTTACCAACATATCTCCCTAACATGTTTCTTGCACCTTTAACCATGCCTTTTAGGGTCATCTGTTGTGACTTAGGCTTTGAGAGAAATGGGTCTTTACAACCATGATCTGCAATACTGGCACTCCTAGGTAACTTAGAAACAATTTCTTCAACAACTGATTCTTCTTGATATATATTGCCACCAACTCCTCCATACATATTTGAGCTGGGCCCGCCATACATGCTCGAGCTGGACCCGCCATGCATATCTGAACTAGGCCCACCATGCATATCGGAGCTAGGCCCACCATGCATGTCTGAGCTAGACCCACTAGGCATTCTAAACCCACATTCCCTCTGATATTGTTCATGTAAACTCAATCTTGTGGCTATGTCCAGCTCATTATTATATTGCTCTTCTAGGTCATAATTATATTGCTCTTCTGTATCATTTCTGCTTGATGGTGTATATAAACTAGCTATCTCCTCATTCATCCTATGTTTGGCAATTTTTTTACCTTTGCTAGCATTAAGAATTGCCACCATCTGTTTTTTTACATTACTAGGGATACTAGTGCATGCAGAAACTTCTCCCTTAACCCCTGTCAAGTGTTGCTTGAACCTATGTACCCCACTACTTATCACTCTTTAACAGTAATTACAAATAATTTTGTCTTTCTTGTTGGGATCAAGTCTGACCCCATGTTGCCATGCAGGGTCTTCTGTAGATCTTGACATGATTCAACTGTTTTAAGATGTAAAAAGTTTAAATTAACCTGACAGTTCAAAAAGAAAAATAATCACCATATGTAGTGATAATATGTTGCGGTAGTTCATGTAGTCATATTCGTTGTTATTTGTTATTGCAAAATACCTTTTTTGACAATAATATTTTCGTACATATCAATTACAAACATTTAGAATAATACAAAATGCAAGCTCCAAACATGGCTACAACTCAATTATCAAGAACATACATTTTTTGCATTAAAAAATTAATAATAAAAACAATTCTTCAAAGAGCCGGCTAACATCAGTCATTCCAACTAAAAAATCCATGAACAACAGATAAAAAAAATACAGTTTTGTATTGAAAACATAATAACATGTATCTTTTTGCATAAATAATCCATCAACATACAATTTTTTCAACAAAAACTTTCACAATAAAAATTTAAAATATGGTTTAATACCTCATGATCATTAAAACCTTGTAACGATTTTCACATCTTTTCTGAAAATCTTCAATTTTCAAAAAATTCGATCTTGAAAAAAAAAAAAAAAAAATTACAGCAAACTCAAACAATAAAAATTAAAAATTGGGTTTAAATGTTTAATACATCATGATAATCAAAACTTTATCACGATTTTCACATCTTTTCGAAAAATCATCATTTTTCAAAAAATTCGATCATGGATAAAAAGAAATAAAAAAAAAAAAGTACAGCAAATTTTCAAAAAATTCGATCATGGATTAAAAAAAAAAATAAACAAATTTTCAAAAAGTTCGATCATGGATTAAAAAAAAAAAATCATAAATTTTCTAAAAATTCGATCATGGATTACAAAAAATTCGATCATGGATTACAAAAAATTCGATCATGGATTACATAAAATTCGATCATGGATTACAAAAAAAAAAAAAAACATAAAAAAACAAAAAATTCGATCGTGGATTACAAGAACAGAAAAAAACAATTCGATCATGGATTACAAAAAATTCAATCATGGGTTACAATAAAAAAAAAAAAACACAAAAAATTCGATCATGGATTACAAGTGAAAAAAACAAACATTTCGATCATGGATTACAAAAAAATCGATCATGGATTACAAAAAATTCGATCATGGATTACATAAAATTCGATCATGGATTACAAAAAAAAAAAAAAACATAAAAAAACAAAAAATTCGATCGTGGATTACAAGAACAGAAAAAAACAATTCGATCATGGATTACAAAAAATTCAATCATGGGTTACAAAAAAAAAAAAAAAACACAAAAAATTCGATCATGGATTACAAGTAAAAAAAACAAACATTTCGATCATGGATTACAAAAAAATCGATCATGGATTACAGAAAATTCTATCATGGATTACAAAAAATTCGATCATGGATTACATAAAATTCGATCATGGATTACAAAAAAGTCGATCATGGATTACAGAAAATTCTATCATGGATTACAAAAAATTCGTTCATGGATTACATAAAATTCGATCATGCATTACAAAAAAAAAAAACAAAAAAAAACAAAAAATTCGATCGTGGATTACAAAAAAAAAAAAAAACAATTACATCTTGGATAACAAAAAATTCAATCATAGATTACAAAAAACTCTATCATGGGTTACATAATAAACAAAAAACAAAAAATTCGATCATGGATTACAAAAAAAAACAAACATTTCGATCATGGATTACAAAACATTCGATCATGGATTACAAAAAATTCTATCATGGGTTACAAAAATAAAAAATAAAAAATAAAATTCGATCATGGATTACAAGAAAAAAAAACAAACATTTTGATCATGGATTACAAAAAATTCGATCATAGATTACAAAAAATTCTATCATGGGCTACACAAAAAAAAAAAAAAAAAAAAAAAAAAAAAAAAAAAAAAAAGAAGATTGTTTTTCAAAGAGTCATTTTACATAAGCGATTTTAACTAAAAAATTCACCTCCAAGTGAATAAATTACATCCAATTGACTATATTTTCTGATAAACAACAATATAAGGAATCAAAAACCTAAATTTTTAACACATTATTTCTAATATATCATGAAAACAAAATCAAAAGGCGGAAAAAAAAAAAAAAAACAGCGGAATTTGGTTCCGCAGACAACTCACTGTTCATATCAAATTTCTTGCTGTAATTGACCAGATTACGTAAAATTGAAAATTTTAAATCATACTAGACACAATAAAGATTAAAAACCCTAATTATTGAACTCATTTTGTTCAAAATATGCCGTGAAATAAATCAAATGGCGGAAAAAAAAAAAAACCCAAAGTTCTTACTTGTTTTTGTGAACCGAAGCCTTCAATCTCCAAAAAACTCTGTTTTTCTCAACGATTATCACAAATTAGTAACAAAAGCTTTTGATTCACAGCTTTAAGATCAATATGCCTACAATTTTTGAAAGATTCATGCCCTATTTGGCATGAAATTTCAAAAATGGCGGAAACCCTAAACCCCGAATTTTTCTTGATCCAAAAACAACCAATTTTTCCACCATTTAATCCTTGAAAAAGCTGAATAAAGCTGTTTACAGCCTGCAAAACAGATCACATGCCGAAAAAAACAAAAAAAATGATCAAAAAATGACAAATTTGAAAAAATCCGTGAAGAACACTGTGCAACCCCTGTTCTTCACGGACTCGCCGATTCCGCACAGTGAATCGGCGAGTCACTGTGCGGAATCGTCCGGTTCTCTCTAGAACCGGACGATTCCCTGTTTTTGAACCGATCCGGTACCTTTTTCGTGAATTCCGAGTCGAATCGGGCGAGTCCGGTTCGACTCGGCGATTTTTAAAATTCTGGCGATAACAAAACCTCCGAGCACTCCAAGAGATAGAGAACAAAAGTTTGAGAAGGCAAGTAAAATAGCTAACCCTGTGCTTAACGTAAAAACTAGCTTCGACACACCATGATGATGGTAGAAAATTGGATGCGATTTTCGAGAACCCATCCCATGCTAACGCTTTGTGTTGAAAACTGATGGTCGGGAGATTGATCTACCTAAGTTTGATGAAGAACCAGTTGAAGATGAAGAACATGTAGTTTTGGATCTTCAATTGCAATCATTATTCTTGGAAGTCGCAGGTTACCCCATCTTTGTTGAAGTTCCTGTTTTTTTATGAAGAACAAGAAAAAAGGAAAGAAGTTATCTTTGAGGTAGCTGGGATATCTAATTTTGTAATCGATAGAGAGATAGAAACTCAAAATCTTTATTTGAACCCAAAGGAGATCGAGCATTTGGAGATGCATACCAAATAAACAGAAGCATATGTGATGTGCCCTAACGTGAAGCAAGAGAAATTTCAGCAAGTTTATGTGGTTGAAAAATCAATATACAACGACGCTTTCCTCGAGGGTTTCATAATTTCAGTGCACCATTGTTGTGACTTGATCAATGCAGTAAACCATAGGTCACATGATCATTTTTTCAATATTCAGGTTGAAGAAGGTGGCGTGACTACTACAAATTTTATGTTAGTGTATTTTAAAATTCGAGGATGAGTATTCTCCAACTAGGGGAGAATGATACAGATCAAAATTTGGTGGCTACAAATTTTAATTTTATTTTTTGTTAATTTTATTTTTAGAGATTGTGTAGACTTTTTATTTATTTTATTAGGATGAATTTTTAGAAATAAAATTAATAGGGATTTGTTTTAGTTTAGTTTAATAAAGTCTATATTTTAAGGAGTATCTTTTTTTAAAGATAAGTCTTTAGCTGTATTTTAGTGTACGTATTTCTAGACGGGTTTTTATTTAGGAAAGTTAGAGTATTTCTTTTGATTTCTTCTTTTGAAATAAAAAGATAAGTATCATGGATTTAGCTTGGGAGGAAGGTTATCTTTTAATTCGTTTAGGAAAGTTTATCTCTTGTATTAGTTGGGGGTACAAGGTGTTTATCTTTAGTTTTTAGGAAATATATTTTGTTTCCTACGTTAAAGTGGGTGTTATCTTTTTGTGTTGGGTTGAAAGTAGGGAAAATAATGAGTCAAATTTATCTTTTGTATTAGTTGAGGGTACAAGGTGTTTATCTTTAGTTTTTAAGAAATATATTGTATTTTAAAGGGCGTGTTATCTTTTTGTATTGGGTTGAAACCAAAAAAAATTATAAGTCACACAAGTCGAAAGGTAAAGTAGGGAGTCCTAATTATCTTTTAGGAAGTTGATAGATGAATACTAAAGGAATCTAAAGATAGATTTATTTTGGTGCGTTATTGTTTTGAGTTCTTAGTAGGGAGATATATAGTAAGAGTCACGTGAGGAGAAGGAGGCACGTACTATGTAAAAGGGAATTTAATTTTGATGTATAAAAAAGTGTTTGTTTGGAGAGAGAAAGGCCCTTTTTGGGGTGTTGTTTCTTATGTTGTGTCTATGGGCTCGTGCCTGACTACTTGTGATTCCATTCTCGTTTTTATTTCTCTCTTTAAAAAGCTATTGATTTTTGTCGGTATTGTTTGCCGGTAAATTTTATAATGTGTCAAAGAGGCTTTAGGGTAACATATCCTAAAGAAGGAGGAGGTTTGAAGTAATTTTCTTGATTAGACGATCACTAACTTATATTTGGTTTTATGAATAATAATTTTGTCAGAAAATTAATCAGAAACTCAAATTGTAGGATTTTTTCTTGAAATAGGTCTTTTATGCCATTGAAATTGTGTATGTCATTTCTCGTATTAGTAAATCTATCGGGGAATAGTTTTTGGAAGCTAAAACAACGGATGTCAGAACAAACGTCTAACGAAGGGCCTTTTTGGATCCTTGGAAAAATTCTCTTATTGTAATGTGATGGATCCACTTATGTTCTTTTACATCTTTCACATTATTAAATATTTCAACCTCTTCTTGCAACGCTTTTTACATTTTACCATAATTCTAGTATACCTTGAGAAAATAGCTATCAAGGTACTTCCTCTTTGTCGTTCAGCCATTGGGTGTGAGTGAAATTGAAGTACTAATGGTTGAACACTCGTAAGAGAAATCAAATGAATTCATATTGGCTTTGAAAGGTCATTTTTGTTCATTAATATTTGAACTTCTAAGAGTGATATTGAATAGGAAAATGAGTAGCACAACCTAGTTGATCTAGATGCAAAATTGAATGGAGATATAACAAAGGAGTAATTAATAGATTTGTCTCAACAACTTAACAAGTAGAGTGAACGCGGAGAAGAAGCATTTAGTATTTCTTTTTGGTATTAGGTTGCATCTTGAAAATTGTATGCGCTAGTTTTGACAATATATGATCCAGTCTGATTGTGAAACAAATGTACGGACACTGTTAGCATGCGGGCTAAGCCCTCACATGTTGAAATGTGGCGCCTCTTAAAAATCTATTTTAAATATGAATTTTTGGACTCAAATTTTAAGGACATATAATCTCTAACATGGATATCATGAATAGGAATAAATAAATAAATTTGAAAAACTAGAAATAATAATTCTATTAAGAAAATATTTGGACCGTTAGTTTCTATTGTTTTTAGATGGATTGGCTACTTGCATCCATCTTTAAGATGGATGCTTTACTGTTCTGGACCACATATGTAGAAATGTGGTCCAGCTCACATGAAACAATTTTCCTAAATGTAATGATCAACAAATACCCGAAAAAAGAAGACATGTTACTATGGAAAAAGTTTATATATAGCTAGAACCTTAAAATGTAGAAGTAAAGATGCACCTCAAATATCTATTGTAAAAGGTTGTTTTAATGTTGAAATATCATCCAATTGTTCATCTTCCCATTGAGATACATGAATATGAAAAAAAAAAGAGTTTGAGTCTAGAGATAGTGCATTTTGCAACATATTGTCTAAACCGTTCATTTTCAATATATTCATATGTTTATAGATCTATTTTGATTTTAGCCATTTTTGGAGTTTAAAATTTTATAATTAGATATGAAAATAGATTTTGAGATAATCTTAAAAGAAATTTACCCCAAAATTATATGTTATGGTATGATAAAATTTCGAGGTGCGCCTTAATTGGATTGTTTAACGTTGCAACCTTACAGAAACAACAATTTTCTAAAACAAAGAAATCCATAATACCTTTTTCTTGGAAACCCAATAAAAAGGATTTATAATTTTTTTTTAAATTTTTTTGAAATTTTCTTGAATCCAATTTGGCTTGAATTAGGTTATCCACGAATCGGGAACACGAATTAACGATCCAAACCTTCCCTAATTGGGAAGCACGAATATTATTTTGGACTTGAGCAACAATTATGAATGTTATTTTCCTTGTACTTCACCTAAACCATTAAATAATATGAATGATACGTATCACCTTCCACTCTTAATAAATTTAACAATGGTGTCATGCCTAATAATGTCATAGCGAATAAATTAATAAACAGTGACAGTTAATTTAACTAACTGGTTGACATTGGGATCAATTGCCAATAACAAGCGACAAGTATCTATGAACCAGTTTCTTATTATATGTCCTAGTAACTAACGAGAGGAAAAGAACTTGCCCCGAACCCCATATATACTAAGCTCCTCTTGCAAATAAACACACAAAAAAATCCAGACCTATTTCCTTTCACCCCAGCAAAAATCAATCCCATTTCTCTTCAACATGGGTTCTCAATCTCTCATGAAAGTACCAGTCCTTGATTTCTCAGGAGTCTTGAAGCCAGGAACTGAGAGATGGAAAACGCTGACACGAGATGTGCGAGAAGCTGTTGAAGGCCTAGGGTGTTTCGAGGCCGTGTACGATACCAACTTCCCGGATTCTCTGCAGAAGGAATTCTTCTCTGCTATGAAGGAACTCTTTGATCTTCCCCTGGAAACGAAGATGAAGAACCAATCTGAGGTTCTTGCCCATGGATATTGGGCGCCCAAATCACATGCTCCTTTATATGAAGCCACTAGCATCAACCATGCCGAGCAGTTGGAGAACATTGAGCAGTTTACCAACCTCATGTGGCCCCAAGGACACCCCAAGTTCAAGTAAATTCATTCACATCATTAAAGGGTTGACCCATTTTCATAATTTTCATGAATTGGGTTTTGGTCAGGCATGAAAAGATGTTGTATTTTACATTGAATGTCAGTTTCCGGGTTCAATTTTTTTTTTTTTTGGGACAAAAAAGTTAACTTTTCTTTACGGAATTACATAAATTACAAAGAGCATTTGATCACCGTCACAACCCAGGACATTTTTGTATGCTAAAGTAACCATTTCTGTAGATGATCTATCCCCATCAAATTAGTTAGAATTATAACCCTCCTTTTCCACCTTTTTCCCCTCTTTTCTTTTCTTCTTTTTTTCGTTTTCTTTTGCCTTTTTTCTTTGTAATTTCTCATTTCTCAATAAAATTACCGTTAACACTCAAAAAAACAAATATAACCATTTTTGACAAAACACCTTTGTATTAGTTAGAACTAAACTTTATGTGATTTGGGTAGTTCTAAAGAAGATTTTTTAACTTCCAGAAGGTTTTTTAACTTCCCAATTTTCCTTTTTTTAAAGAAATACTTGAATCACTTTTGATGTAGAAACGCTTAGAAAATGCGTAGAAAATATAAAACAAATAGTGAAAATCCCAAAAAATTGGAAAACACAGTTATATTATTTATAATTAAGAATTATATGATTTTCATAATTCTTATGAGATTTAGGAACAAGGTTTTCAAACTCTGGTGAGTCGACTCGGCCTCGACCGACTAACAGGGTGAACAAGAATCACTGAAAACATGGAAGAATCGGTTCAAAAAATGTGAAAATCACCCGAGTTTTCGTATTTGCCATGCAAAACTCCTTTTTTGTAATACGGAAACTATTGTAAACTAAAAATATTAACATTGTGAGTGATTTTTATCGATTTTTAGAATCTTTCCATGTTTTTATCAACAATATTATGTTTATGTTAAGATTTGGGTCCTCAAAACCCAAATCGAACAACATTTATTACGAAATTATTAGGTTTCTAGGGTTCTTCGTTCATAAAAAAACAAATCTGCCAATCTCTTCCATTCTTTCTTATTTATTCACGAAATTAATTGATTATGGGTTCATTTTCAATCTAATGAAGTTATCTACAAAATCCCTCTGCGGATTCTCGTGTTTTTTTTGTCAAACCTCATTATTCTTGATGATTTCTACACCAAATTGAAATTATTTTGGCTTGTTTTGAAGCTTTTGAAATAACCTTCAACAGCCCTATATAAATTAATGGTTTTATTTTGTCATTTTCTACTAATTTTGTGCATCAAAGAGCTAACATCGTTAGTGTGTGAAAATATTGTCAATTTTATTATATCTCTCTAATTTCTCCATAGTTTTTTATGATGTTTAGTTTATTTTGAAGCTTTTGAAATCAACTTCAAAAGTCCTATGCAGATTCATGATTTTTTTGATAAAATATTGACTGATTTTGTGCATCATAGAGCTAATATCGATCAACAATAACAAATTTGTAAAATCTAAATTTTTTTTCTAATTTATCAATAATAATATTCTGATTATTATTATTTTTTTAAGATATTGAAATAACTTGAAAACCACTATATTGCTTTGTGTTTTTTTTCAGTGTTCGCAAAATCAAACTGGAATGGTTAACAACACATAGGCCCTGAAGTGGTTTAACCAGTCTAACCGGTAAACCATCTTATTTAACCATTCTAACCGCATATAAAAAGATTGGTATGTGAAAAAACCTAGGCGATCAAAAAATTATTGAAAAAATAAAAAAGATGCAAAACAAAAAGTCAACTAAAATATGAAAAGCATATAAATAATGATTAAAACAAAACACATTCAAATGAAGTTAAAAATTAATGAATTTTAATGAATCGATTTTTTAATTAAAGTGAGTATTAATGACCAAAACAATTTTTAATCCTTACCATAACATAAAAAAATATGGAAAATACATTACAAACCAAATTCCTTTTTTTTTGAGAATTTATATATAGTTTTTTGAAATTTTTTTAGATACCTGTTGATCACCAAAAAGCCCAAAATCGGAACCGGCCAATGGCCGGTTCCAATCTAACGGGGCGGTTAGCAGTTGGAACGCCCAGTTTTTCCAACATTGGTTTTTTTTGCTTCAATATTGATTGATTTATTACATCATAGATATAATATCATAGTCATATTTAATTAATTACAAAAATAAATGTCACTTTTGCTAGATTGTGCAAGCATTTTTATCTCTTTTCAGATATGTAAGATTGGTTTTTAGTTATGAAAAAATAGGGGGTCATATTTTAGAATTCACGAGATGTAAGAAATTTTTTTTTTTAAAGAGTTAAGATAAAAAGAGTTCCGAAATAAAATATAGCCCCCTCCGTCAATTGAACTCAATACCTCTTATAGACTCAGGCAACATAATTTTTTTTAAGAGCGTTATAGAAAAAAGAGCTTAAAATAAATACAAACATTTAAGAAATATACAGTTAAAAAATATATTTTTAATAGAGTTATGAAAAATAACCGTAATAATGATGGCTAGTCTTTATCGGGACATTCCAAATGGCGGGTAGAAGACAAGAGACAGCACACTAACACAAAGCCTAACGCACGATTTGTAATTAAAATTAGCTGCTCGTTTTATATATACACCTGCTTTGTATGATTTTTTGTTAAAAAAAATGAGCTTGTTTAGAAACATCCCTTGTTTCCTTTTTTTCTCAGAAATATGTCTAAACAAAACTTTAGCAATCTATTTTTCATAAAACATTTTAGTTTTCTAACGATTGTTGGTTTTGTTGGCCATAGCGAGACGGTAAAGACAGCAACAAAGAAGATAATAGGGGTTTCTAGACTAATTCGAATAATGGTTTTGGAGAGTTATGGTGTGGAGAAATACAATGATGACCTTGAGAGAACCACAAATTATCATTTTCGCATGATGAAGTACACGGCCCCCAAAGGAGACAACCAAGTGAAGGGCTTGCATGATCACTCTGACAAGAACATGATGACCATACTGTGCCAAGACCAAGTCGGTGGTCTCGAGGTGCAATTTAAAGATGGATCCTGGTCACCAGTGGTGCCCTCGGGAGGCTCTCTAGTTATCACCATAGGTGATACTTTCATGGTTGGTCTCGTTGTCTCTCTTAATACATAGGAATTGTCAATATTTCATGATACTTAAAAGTACGAAGGTTAATGTTTCAATGAGTTATTATAAACTATGTTTCTTTTATTTTAAAGGAAGAAAAATTTTATATAAAGCTGAGAATTTAAAGAATTAACTTAGAGCCCACCTCAAAAATTCACTAGAAGAGGTTGTTTTGATGCCCAATTATTCTCAAATTAATCATCTGGATATCAAGTTGCATGATATGAGAAAAAAATGGATTTCAAGTTTTTGAAATTATATATTTTATAATACATTTTTGAACCGTCAATTTTCAAGTTTTCATATATCTGCTCAACTTATATTGTGTTTAAAACTTTAAATTTTATAATTAAATATGAAAATATATTTTAAGGTCATCACAAAGATTTCCAGTATTGAAACCCCATTTTTTGGCACTATTTGAAGTTGCACTTTACTTTGATTGTTTAGAGCCTCAGCTCTATACAAACCACACCCTTTAAAAAATTAATTTTTGTGGGATATTTCTCTTTAAATAAGAGTACAAAAGTACTGATATTTGTGGCATTTGTTTTACCCAAAGTTTGCATAAGCACTCAATTCATCGAGACAATCAATCTTAAAAAAAAAAAATTCAATTTGCACCTTGGATACAATCAAAATAAGTCCCCATCCAATAACAAATCTAAATCGTCCACATGGTGAAATTTAAGATCTAGGCCTCTAGGAAATCAAAATCAACTATTTTCATATTTATGATTCTTCATCTAATAATAACAAAGTCTATCTACAAAATCTAGAGAAAGGAAACAAATCCTTCTAAAGCTCTAACATGTAAAATAGATGGCCTATTTTAAGTTAGTTAAAAAATATTTTCTAAGTTGTATTTTTCCATTTTATTCTTTTGTGATCGTTGACCAAAATAAAAAGAGTATATGTTTGAAAAACATGGTCAAACAAATAGTGCATGCATGGTTTTTTTAGATTGTTTCATTATATTATGATAAAACCATTGCATAGAATCAATCAACCATTTCATGTAATGGTTGTATAGTAATATATGGAAACCACACATCTAGAAATCTATATTTGTACCATTTGATGACCCAAAAAATTGCACATACGTATTCCTCATACCAATAGTCAATTTAAAAAAAAAAAAAAAAAAAATCAATTTACATCATAGATATGGTTAAAATGAGTCCCCTCAAACAATGAATCTAGAATATCCAATTGGTGAATTTCAAGATCTAGGCATTTACGAACTCAAAACTATTTTTTTAGTTTTCAATATTGTTCATCTAATGATAACATAGCTATCTAAGACAAAAGGAAATGGGAAAAATCTTCATAAGTTTTGGATCTAAGATCTTAACAAACTAGAAGGCTTATATTAATCGGGCTAAAAAGATATTTTCCAGGTGTGTATTCAAATTTTGTTTTTATGTGATTACTCATTGGAATAAAATAGTGTATATTTAATATGGGATTGTCTACAAAGACACCATTTATCTTTCGTACATGGAGGTCATAATCCTTCCCACTCATTAGATATCAAATATGATGGCTTGGGGTGAGTTACGAAGTTCGAGAATTTCTTTCTTGGGAAAATTTCGTATAGAACCCTTATTCCTTGTATTATTTCATAGTAGACCCTCCTTCCGCTTTTCTTCCAAGCAGCATAAGAAAACCCCTAAAGATTTCACCATACGCCCTCATCTCTTATCTCCCTCTTTTATTGACTTTTGATCATAAAAATTAGCCCCAAAAAAGTTTTTTATACCATTTCAACTCTAAAACGTTTTTAATGGGTAGAAAGAGAAAAAGAGGGTTAAATTTTTTTTAGGATGAAATGATAAAAAAAATATTTGTTGGGGCTAATTTTTATGGTCAAAAGTCAATAAAAGATGGAGATAAGAGATAAGGGGGTATGGTGAACTTCTTAGGGATTTTCTTGAAAGAAAACGAAAAGAGGGTCTACCATGAAATAATATGAGGAATTAGGGTTCTATACGAATTTTTTCCTTTTTTTTTTTTTGGAACTTTGTGTCCATTAAGTGATACCCTTACAACTATCCATTTTGAAATTTAAAGGAAAAGAATGATTGTGACAACCATGTACAAAAGATAAATGGCCTCTTTCTAGACAATCCCATCATATAATTAGAATTACAATTGTAGGTATATTATTTAGATTAGATTATAAATACTGAATTTCAAATCAGATTATAAAGTCCTAAAAATTGTGCATCTTGAAACATATTATATAAGGTGTCTATTTTAAGAATTTTTTAAGTATTTTTAGATTTACTCAATCTAAACCACTAGTCGACTTTAAATTTTATAGTTTGGTTTGAAAATAAAAGTCTAGGACATTGAAAGGGTTTTTTATTTTTTTTATCAAAACTACATCTTTTACCAAGATTTATATGCGCGCCTTACTTTGATTGTTTAAAGTTTACACTCTATACAAACCACACCCTATTACTACTATGTGTATGATAAAAACAAAAGAAAATTTATTAGTATTTATAATCATATAATATGTGATTATCTTTGAAATGCCCACATCCATGTTGATCCTGTCCTATGTAACAGACCATACAGACCATCATACCCGTAGACAGCCGGAATCAACTCTTGCATGTGCCGATGATGGGCAATGACAGTTTAGATTTAGATTTAAAGGTCACTTTGTCTCAAGAAATTGTAATTGTAATGATTCTCAGTTTTGCGAGTTTCTTTTCAATGAGCCATAGCTTCTTTTAGAATATAGCTAGTTTTCTCTTATTCAAAATCTAGTTAACAAACATATTTTTTTGTTGCATTCATTTTTCTGAATATTCATTTCAGGCATGGACCAATGGTAGGCTTCATCCGGTAAGACATCGGGTGATGCATAAGGGATACGAGGACAGATATTCTTGTGGGATATTTTCATTCCCAATTCCAAATGTATTGATTGAGGCCCCCCAAGAGCTCGTGGACGAAAATCACCCTAAGCTTTTTAAACCCTTCGACACTCATGCATACTATAAGTTCTACTACTTCCACAGGACAAATCAGAAGGAGTATGGCCTCAAGGAATTTGCAGGCATCTAGACACACTCTCAATTATGATTTGCTTAGACACTTTTCTTTGGTTCCAATGTCTATGGCACTGATGGTAGTTGTTTTACGTCTTGTTTTCTTCGTAATTGTGAGTTATCAATATTATTAAATCAGTTTATGTGGTCGATCAACCCACTGCCACTTTCAGCTTTTCTATCAGTGATATACTAGTGGTCACTGTTTACATGCAATTCTAAGACTGACCGGACTGATCTGATCCGTCAGAGGTTGTGTCCAAACTCATATTTTCAAAAGTCAAAATATGAATTTAAACAAACCCATTCCTTACGAATTTGCGGCCGAGGTCAACGTAGGTTGTGTAGTATCCAAAAGAATCAGAAATAAAGGTAAAACAAGAAGAAAATAAAAACTAAACAAGAATAATAGATCTACAACGAAAATAAAGATGCATGCAAGAAAACAATGAGAAATAATAAAGAAAACTAAAACAAAAGAAAAAAACACCAGCAGCCGGAGTTGGCCCTTGATCAGATGGTGAAGAAAAACTCCTTATTCCTTGATCTTCAACATTGATGACCTTGAATGGATGTTCTTTGGGAAAGATAGTCATTCCTAAGAATTTACATCTAGGGCTATTGATTGAAAAGGTTTGTTTATATTTATGTTTCCGCAGAGTTGGAGTTCCTATATCTAGGGCTTCATAGTTCTAGGCCTAGGGTTTCAAAGTTGGAGCATTCTAAGACTACGAATCGTAGTTAGGGTTTCTTTTCACCTGTAGGTCCTCCAAATTGGCTCGAAAAACATCAATTTATAAGCTAAAATCATCCCAAAAACAAGACAGCGGTTAATTAGGACACAATGAAGGCTGACAAATATCAACAACACAATAAGCGTCGTTGAACTCTCTGTGTCTAGGAACATGATATGAATCTATAGTCACCCTTTTTTGAGTTGAGGGAATTCCAAAAAACTGAAAGCCTGAAATTGTTGGTACCATGATCTAGTCACTTTTGTGAACTTAAAACCTACACTTTGGAACCATCTAGTACCTCAAGTTCATCATCCTAAGCATTCTTACACCTAAGAAACATCAGAAACAGACACATATACAATTCTGAAACCCATAACTTTGAAAATTGATATCCTAAAGTCCATGGCTTTTCAATCCCAAAAAAATTAATCAAATTAGTCCAATTTGGATATAAACTTGTACGAAGACGTAATAGTCTTTCCAATGGTTCACGGATCACTCAAATTCAATATATAGTTTGGATGTTATGACCATAACAAGATTGTTTCGAATAATTCCATTTTCGTCCATCCGCCACAAAGGTTTAGTTGATGCAAAAAACATATGCAAATTGCAACAAAGGGTTTGATGCATGCAACTAAAGTCCATTCGTAGAGCTTGTTTTGGACTAGACTTTCTAGTTAATTCCCCTGGCTATGACAAACACATTTACGCATGCAAATAACCTTTAATCGCAAACCCATAACTGCCCGAAATTCCTCAAAAACGTCTGAAAATCATGGTCTTAGTGTACACGTCCCCATAGTCTTTAGGGTACATGTCCCCCATGGTCTTCAGTGAGAAGAGCTCACAATCTTAGGTTTTTTCTATAAATAGACTGTTTGAGGGTCTGGAAGGATTCCATTTGACCCAAACCCCAATTCTACCAAAAAATCCTTTAGCCCTATGCCAAGAAACCCTAACATCAACCTATACCTATCCCCAGACCTCTCTAGGCCTTCCTACCCACAAAAAGCTAAGACCACCACTATAACCCTTAGATGGACTTCAAAAGCCTTAAAACTACATTAGGGGTCATCATTAGACTACCGTAGACCATGCTGGATCATACTTTTCTCAAAGAACCATCTTTGACTCCGATTAATCCCTAACAGTGAGCATATCTGGTTTATCTCTCCAAAAGGCAACAGGGACGACCCTCCTCTCTCTCTCGCTATATATATATATATATATATATATATATATATATATATATATATATATATATATATATATATATATATATATATATATATATATAGTAATGATCTTATGAGACCCTCCCACATCTATAGGTGTAGGATCCCAAAGGATCACCATTAAATTTGGCACAGATCTCTAGAAAAGTTATCACATGGATGTGGGACTTGACTTTTCTAGAGATCTGTGCCAAATTTAATAGTGATCCTTTGAGGTTCTACACACATGAGTGTGGGAGGGTTTCATAGGATCATTATTCATATAAACCATTTTTTTGACATTTGTATGCCCTCAAAATTTTCACACACATTCTCTTTATCCTCATAATCCATTCTACGAAAAAACATTCAATTTGCACCCTAGATATAATCAAAACTATTATCTTCCAACAATGAATCTTGACTGTAATTTCAAGATCTAGGCCATAGCAAATTCAAAATCACTTATTATCTTTTTTAGCATTGTTAGTCTAATGATGATAATGATATATGAAATTTTTAAGAATAAAAAAGTGCTTCTAAATCCCATATCTAACAGTCTCACTAAAGTGGATGGGTTATATTAATTGGGCTAGAAAAATACTTTCTAGGGAATTTTTTCAAAATTTTCTTTTTTATCATTATTCTTTAGAATGAAAAGAGTGTACATTTAAAAACTTTTGTCAAACAAATGTTTTTAACATTTTTGAAGATGGTTGTATTACATTACTATACAACGGTTGAATGGTAATATAGGTGAAGATCTGTCGAGGCTCTAAACAATCAATTTACAGCCCATCACAAAATTTTCATAAGAAGAGGTTGTTTTTTGATATCCAAATATCCTCGAATTGATCATCTCGACATCAAGATGCAATTACATGAAGAAAAAATGGATTTCAAGTTTGAGAAATAGTGCATCTTGCAATGCATTTTGGGCTTTCAATTTTCAAGGTTTTCAAGTTTTCATAGATCTGCTTGATCTACACTACTTTTGAAGCTTTATATTTTATAATTAAAGATGAAAATATATTTTAAGGCTATAACAAAGATTTCCAGTATTAAAAATTATTTCAAGGTGCGCTTTACTTTGATTGTTCAGAGCCTCAGCTCTATACAAATTAAACACACACACACACACACACACACACACATTTTTCTTTATATATATATATATATATATATATATATATATATATATATATATATATATATATATATAAAGAAAAATACTATGCAATATCTACAAGTAAAAATAAACAGTGATTTTGCCTACCCTCATAACCGTCCAAAGTTCATAGCGCGACCACGATTGTCCAGTAGTATCTTATTTTTTATTTATTTTTTACAATTCAAAATGACCTTAAATTTGGTGCGTGTAATCATAAAAAATAGAGGAATATTTGAAAATATAAAAAAAAATATTTTACGTGAAAAACATTAACCAAAATACCCTCGAAACGTTTTGGGGGTATTTTGGTTATTTGTTTTTACATATAATTTTTTTTATATTTTTATTAGATGCGCCGCAGTAAGATGTACATATCCTCTAAATTTCGATTATTCCGATTTGGAGCAACAAAATGAAAATAAAACACTAAGCGACAATCATGACCGCGCTACGAAATTTGAATGGTGAAGAAGGTAGGCAAAATAACTATTTATTTTCTCTTATGGGGATTGGGAAGACTTTTCTGATATATATATATATATATATATATATATATATATATATATATCTAGTAATGATCCTATGAGACCCTCCCACACCTATGGGTGTAGGATCCCAAAAGATCACCATCAAATTTGGTACCATCAAATTGAATATGAGCCGATCTGATGGTCACGACCTGATTTCGTATTTTATTTTTATTTTTATTTTATTTTCTAAAAATCTAAATCACTTAAAATTTGAAGCATTCATTCTTCTCATCAAGGCGCAGCTAATAAAAATATATAAAAAATAATTCTCAAAATGTAAATTGACCAAAATACCCTTAAAAGTTTTCAAGGGTACTTTGGTCAATTTATATTTTACGATTTATTTTATATATATTTTTATTAGGTTCTTCTATTTTTGAAAAATAGACACTCTAAATTTGAAGTGATTTAGATTTGAAAAAAAAAATGAAAATTCAAATATGAAATGAGATCGTGATAGTCAGATCTGCCCAGATTCAATCTGGCCATTGGCTTACACTGTAACAACCAGCCCATGGTTTGACATGATATTTTCCCTATATATATATATGAAGACACTACAAAACTCCTATAGGCGAAAATAAATAGTAATTTCGCCTACCCTCATCACCGTCCAAAGTTCATCGTATGGTCACGATTGTCTGGTAGTGTTTCATTTTTAATTTTTTTTTACAGATAGTAATGACCTAAAATTTGTTGGAGGTATTCATAAAAAATATTTGAATCTACGAACAATATCAAACAAAACATTTTACACAAAAAAATGACAAAAATTCCCCTAAAGCCTTTCATGGGTATTTTGGTCAATTTATTTTTTATGAATTATTTTTTAAAAAACTATTTTTCTTAGATGTGCCTTATTATCTTGTACACGTGCTCCAAATTTGAAGTCATTTCGATTAGTAGAAAAAACATTAAAAATGAAATGCTATCGGATAATCCTGACCTTGCGATGAACTTTAGACGGTGATGAGGGTAGGCGAAATCACTGTTCATTACCTTCTATAGGTGTTGGGAAGACTTTTCCATATATATATATATATATATATATATATATATATATATAGGCAATGCAACGATTGTATAGTAATATGATGCAACAACCTTCAACATCATTTTTTTCCTTGATCCAAATTTTAAAATACACACTATTTTTATTCTAATGAAAAATCACAAAAAATAAAAATTTTAAAACGAAACCTAGAAAGTATTTATTTAGCCCAATTAACGTAGACTGTTCATTTTGATAAGATGCTTAGATCTATAACTTAGAAGGATTTTGTCTTTTCCAATTTTCTTAGATGACTTTATTATAATTAGATGAATAATGTTAGAAAAGAAAAATATGAATTCGAATTTGTAAAGGGCCTAGATTCGATTATGGAGTTGGAGGAGACTCATTTTGACCATATCTAACATTTAAATTGAACTTTATTTTTTTTCGGGATTGATTATTGAGATGAAGAAAGTGTGTGCGCAAAATTTGGGCTCCTGAAAATACAAACATGGTTTTCTAGAAGTGTGGTTGCATTATACTATGATACAACCATTGCATGAAATCACTGCCTATATATATATATATATATATATATATATATATATATATATATATATATATATATAAAATATTACACAACGCTTATAGGTGAAAATGAACAGTGATTTTGCCTATCCCCATCACCGTCCAAAGTTCATCGTGCGATTACTATTGTCTTATAGTATTTTATTTTTCATTTTTTTTCTACAAATTAGAATGATCTGAAATTTAGATCGTGTATTTATAAGAAATAGGGGAATATTTGAAATATATAAAAAAATATTTTACGTGAAAAATATTGATCAAAATACTCCCAAAATATTTTGGGGGTACTTTGGTCAATTTTATTTTTACGGATAATTGTTTTTATATTTTTTTTAGATGCGCCTTAAAAAGATGTACATACCTTCCAAATTTTAGGTCATTTCGATTTTTAGAATAAATAAATAAAAATAAAACACTACAAAAAAATAGTGACCGCGCGATGAAATTTGGACGATGATGAGGGTAGGCAAAATCACTATTCATTTTTACCTATATATATATATATATATAATGATTTCATACAACGATTGTATCATAATATAATACAACCACACTTCTAGAAAACCATATTTATAGTATTTGTATGACCCAAAATGTTCACACACACTCTTTTCATCTTAATAATCAATCCCCCTAAAAATAAGTTTAATTTGGACCCTAGATATGGTCAAAATTAGTCCCTTACATCAATAAATCTAGGGCATTCATCTGGTGAATTTTAAGATCTTGGTCGTTACAATCTCAAAATCATTTTTTTAAAAAAAAAATTATTCATCTAATGATAATAAAACCATCTAAAAAAATTGGAAAAGAAAAAATTCTTCTAAGGCCTAGATCAAAACATCTTATCAAAATGGATGACCTATGTTAATTGGGCTAAAAAAATACTTCTAAGTTCTATTTTAAAATTTTTATTTTTTTGTGATTATTCATTAGAATGGTTAGAGTTTATATTTCAAAATTTGGATCAATCAAACCCCTCAAAATACAAAGGTTGGGGACGTGATGGGTGTATTTATCCAAACAATCATTACTTTTTTATTAAAAAATTAATTAAATGGGTAACTTTACCATCAATCAAAAGTAAATTTGAAATTTCTACAAAAGTACATTGACATTTGGGAAATTAGTGTCTTGGAACTTTATTTGTAAAGTGCTCTTTTCCTTTAGTTAAAATTTTAACTTTACCTCTTATAAAAATGATAAAAGTATCATTTGTCTTGTAATTGGTTGAAAACTTTTGATTGTGAGGTTTTAGACTAAAATTTTAGGTTGTTTTTACCCCTGACCTTTCCTTAATGTTTTCGAAAAAGTCTCAAACTGTTCGTATTGATCCCACTGGCAAAGCCATCGACAAATTTGTTAAGAACATAATGATCTTAGCATGTTTTAGCATCCAAATTTCGGGGCTTTTGAGAATTGAAACTCCGATTGCCATTCTTTGCTGTTCTCCCTCCTATCTCAACCTTTGTCATTTCTTTCATATTGTTCATAATTGATCCCACTAGCAAAACCCTATACAAATTTGTTTGATCAACAACAAAATATGAAGAGATCCGAGCTTAATCATTTTTTGAAAAAATGCCTCAACCATGTGAATAATATTTTTATTATAAATAACTAACGATATGTATTGCTAAGATTTCTACTCTAGATTGTATTAGATTTCATTTAGATAATTTTTGTTAATTTTCTCCTTATTTTAATGAAATCGATATTTTCTTGCTCAATTCTTTAATTTTTTGAATTATTCCTTGGATTTTGAAAAATATATTTTGTAAATATTATGCTCAATGTTCTTAGTGTTTTTTTCTCTAGATTATTTTAGATAATTTATAATTTTTGTTTGTTGGTTTTCTCCCAAAATTCCATAAACCTATGTTTTTTGGTTAGTTTTGTATTTTTTTGAGAAAAAGCTCGATTTTTCTAATATTTTTTGACAAATTGGATTCCTTTTTTTGTTTTTTTTTTTTTTACAGATTTCCCGATTGAATTTTTTGGTTAATCAACAATTAGATATTGGGTATTTTTATTATTTTTAATCATAAATATTGTGTATTTTCGAAAAAGTACAATTTTGAAATTTAGTGCATTATATATTATGAAATGATCGCATTCCACTCAGAGAAGTGCCTAACTCTCGGTATTAAAAAAGCATCGACAAATTCATCACAATATATAATTTTTTATCAAATTTTTATTTACAAAACAATTCATTTTGATTTCTTAAAATTTATTAATTCGATGTGCCTGAATCGGTTCAAGTCCGCCGGTTCACTGGGTTGTTTGTGAACTTATCGGTGACCGACACCCAATCTAGTTTGCTAAACCTTGATAATTAAATGTCATTAGAAAGAAAAAAAAATTTGATTCCCAAAGAAGCAAATGTGGATGTTACTATACTTGAGCGATTTTCCTTGTTAAAGAAGCTAAGAAGATCACTAATTACTTGAGTGTGCAAGTTTCTAGTACCTCTTTAAAAAATATTTAAAAGACACCCAAATTGTCTCTTGCCCAGGGTTAGAACGCTAAACACTCAAGGGGATTTCAATAATTTAAATGAATCAGGAGGCCCCAAATAAATGACTTTAGTATACAAATACTTAAAAATTTATTAAAATACCCCTTTATGTTCATGCTGGAAGGGGTAAATCACTTTTGAATTTTCATTTCAAGCATGTAGCTGCTAAAAAATGTGATTAAAAATCATAAAAGTGCTCTTATTCAAGGTTGAGAGCCCTAGCATACAAGGGCAGGTGAATAATTCTAACCACTTAGGAGGCCCTAACCAAATAATGGGAGTATCCAAAATTAAGGGATGCTTTTGCTTGCTCACGGTTCCCAACCATGAAAGGGATGATTTAGGTTATTTTTTGGAGTATATTTTTAATGTGGTACTAGAGTAAAATGAAAATTTAAAAATACGTGTCGTAATATATATTGAGTCTTTTGACCCTAAGGATTTTGGAAGGAGAAGATTTATTGTGAAAATAAGGAGGGTTCCTTGATTAAAGCGAAAAAGATATGCTGCTCTCGTGAGTGTATATTGTCCATTTGCTCCCTAAGGTAAAACTTGACCTATGAGTATCTTTTAGTCACCAACTTCTGGATATGTAACCTTTTAAACCTAGGGACACAGGTCAAAAAAAATAAATCAATCAATCAATCAAATTTCGCACTCTATGTGCTTGAAAGAAATATAGTCCCAAAGTTAAACGGGAGCCATCCAATCTTTAGAGGGTGTGATCAAGCTGTTGAAGAATTTAGCTTTTATTTTTAGTTTTTAAAATGATCATGTGGTAATTCTTAGGTGGATCCTAAATTTTAGATAAACAAAATATTTCCAATTAAATCGTTTCCCGGAGCAAATTAATGTACAATATGCTCCCATATAAACATACTATAAGCATTCTTGATTAGAAAGACCCACAACTAGTACATTAGGTGCGACCGTGAAACTGTCACGTCAAATCTAGAACCAAGAGTATGGGATAACTCCCTATCCTATCCTTCCCTTCAAGTCCACCATTATCTATTTCTTTTGATTAGCTTTTAAAAACATATTGGAATCAGTTGATCAAGTTGGGATGTGCGGGACCATCCTAGTTCCCTTCGGAAGCAGGTCTCGGCATAATATTTGGTGGAACCAATTAGTTCTATTTGGCTATTTGAATTGGGAAACACCACTACGTATTGGCAATTTCTTGTATAGCTTTTTTTATGTTAAAAATTGTTTAGCTTCAAGATGGGTTTTAATCTTTCTTTATATCCTTCGGATCGCCTTGAATCAAGCAATCCGGTTGAAATCTAAAATCCAATTGTCAAGGAAAGGACCGATTCAAGTCTAGTTCCATTTTATAAGACCTACTTGTATACAGTTTTATGTGCACTCGTAATGTAACAGTTATATAAGAATGGGGTTTCTATGAGTGAGTTGACTCATATTGTATATATGCGAGCTTCCTCTCTAATTTAGTTAAAGATGGATTTTTAATTCAAAATTTTAGAGATTCATGATCTAGGCTAAGATGATCGTGAATATGAAAAATAAAATAAAAATTTCAACATTCAAAATATGATTCTTTTAGGAATATTTTTACCCGTCTATGTTTATTTAGCCTGGTGGAATTTTTATGAGCTCGGACGACTCACAAACAACTTTTCCTTTGCATAATACTTTTACTCAGAGCAAGAAAGATGTGGGAAACATGATCATCCTTTAATTCTAGCTAATTACAACGTTACTGACAAATACAAATTGAAAGTTGTGAAAATCTTAATTTTTATTTGATTTAGTAGATTATAATGAAATTCTGAAGGATCCAAATTAGTGTAGCATAATTATAAGATGGAAAGGTAGACGAGAAGAATGTTCATGTTTGGTACAAGTAGTTTACATTCACATCTCATTAAGTACGAATTTGACGACAATGGGGTATTTATTGATTTTTCAAACTTTGTGACAAACCCAGAACCATCCAATTTCACATCTAATAACTCGGAATGATCACCCCATCTTCTACTGGAAGTCAACAACCACTATTTGGCAGTATAAAATCCTCAATTCACACACATTGAATTTGAATAAGTAGGGCAAGTTTTGGTGTTTCCATGCACTATATCAAGGCAGTGGCAAAAATTATGTATCCAGATATTTTGTCTAGATTTGTTCCAAAGCTTTTTTGGGTTGAAGCAGTTCGCACCACTGCCCACCTAATAAAAGTTATGTCTTCTTCGGTCTTATCTGAGTGCTCACCTTTTGAGACGTTTTTTTTCGCCCCCATAATTACTCTAGCCTTCGTGTTTTTTATTGTACTTGCTTTTTTGTTGCCTGCATCTGAGCGAGATAAATTATCCCCCAAAGCTATGAAGTGTTGTTTTTGGGATATCCTGATTATCAAAAAGGGTATAGGTGCTACGATCCATAAACAAAGAGACTTCGAATATCTAGACATGTTGTATTATGTGAGCACATGCTTTCTTTCTGATTTTGCTTTTCTTATTCGTTTTCTGATAATGATTCATCACCTTCTGCACCTTAGTCTTCAGATTCTATCTTTGAAACAAATTCCCAGGAGGTAGACCATTATGTTGCTACTCCAGATCCTAGTCAAGCACGTGCACTTGTTGATCGTGTACATATGCCTCTTGTGCGCCATAGTACACGTACCTTTGTTCTGCCTTCTCGATTTTTTTGATCTTATTCTTTTTCTGATAATGATTCATCACCTTCTGCACCTTAGTCTTCAGATTCTATCTCTGAAACAAATTCCCAGGAGGTAGACCATTATGTTGCTACTCCATATCCCAATCAAGCACCTGCACTTGCTGATCATGTACATATGCCTCTTGTGCGCCATAGTACACGTATCTTTGTTCTGCCTTCTCGATTTGTTGATTATAAAACCTACTTACCTCGGCATCAAGCCTTTCTTGCCTCCATTCGATTTTATTTTAAAACAAAAACCCACAAACAAGCTGCCAATTAAGTAGAATGGCAGCAAACAATGGCAGAAGAACTAAATGCCTTTGATTGGATGCACGCTTAGGATCTAGTCCCTCTTTCAATAAGAAACACTGCACAGAACAAGATACTATAATTTTACAAGGTCTAAGTTTCCATTATCATCTAACCCCTTCACAAACCACTGACGATGTAGAAAAATAGGCAGGGGCTCGTCATCCCCACTGAATTACCTAAAAAAAAAAAAAATGGTACTGAAAATTCACAAAAATAGCATATCCGTGTGACTGGTTCTGTAAGTCCGGCTTTTGTTTTTCTACTTAAACCACAAAACTCGGCATGAGGCCTATCTTTTTCAAGCCGCATGTTCTGGCTTATGCCAATCAGTTACATGTAAGTTCAGGAAATATGTACCAATTTCTTAAAATTGAGCAAACCCAATAGAAAATGCTTAAAAAATTGTATATTTTAACTCAATTGTGGTCAAATAAACCTCAGAGATGGTACAACAAGTGACGTGTCCAAGCCACCGCTGCAGGCTAAAACCACTTTATTAAGATTCCCATGCAATCCTGTCCTCTTGACAGTCACATGTGTGTTTGTCTCATCACTAGTCACTGCCATCTTAATCATTTTAATAACTGCATTAAAACATAAAAGAACAGTTAAGCACTAAATGTGCATAACAATATATTTAAAAAATTTATTTTCAAAATTTTCAAGTATTTATAGATCTGTTCAAATTGTATTAAATTTAATAATAAAAAAAAAAATAGATTTTGAAAGTATCATCGGTCTTTTACGTTAAAACAATTTTTCGAAAACAAAATATAGAGGTGCAACTTACTTCTGCGCACAAGGACATGCTCCCTATTGATCCACCTCCATGAATACTGACGCATAAATCAATCAAAAGTCAAATCCCAACCTAACAACTTATTGTTTGTTTCAAATTCTTCATGATTAAACCATCTATCGAAGCCCGATTAAATTTTCTCGACAAAGTCAAAAGTTTGAAGTGATCGAACCACAAAATCTTTGGATTTTTCACAATCCAAATTCGTAGTTGAGATCCAACACATTCTTTGAATTTTAATAAAGAATTTCTTTGAGGATTTTGATCTAGAAAGAGTTAGGATCTATCCAAACTTGGTACTTAATTTGTTTAGCGACATTTATATAACTTTTAATTTTTTTTCTCTCAGATCATAATTTTTAGGAGGAATTTTAAGAATACAAGCTGTTTATTATAATGTATTGTATGTTTTTTTGTTTCTAATATTGGGTTGCGTTAAGTGGGGTTTAGATAATATTTTAGCAATATTTTTATTTAGTTTAATTTTTTTATCTCTATGTAGGGTTTTTGTTAAAAATTTAAAAAATATCCTATATTTATTGTAAATATATTGTCAACGGACTTCTCTTTTTCCAGGTTTTATTAGGTGGGTTTTAGATACTTTTTACATAATAATTACATTAGTTTAAACATAATAATACATTTGCGTCTAGCTGTTGGTTATAGGCACGCTTGGACAAGACTGGGACTAGGATGGGTGAACTCGAAGGAAGTCCTTGTGTTGCACTTCGAGTAGGGCCATGTCATCCCCACTGATTTCTCCTTATTATATATATATATATATATATATATATATATATTCGCTGCGAGAATTTTTTGTATCTTATATTCATTATTTTCAAAATAGTAGCCTCACACATGACATCTTTTTATTTTCATTTTATTTGTAGGTTCTATTTGCCTTACTTCACTGGCGGGACTGGACAAAACATAATAGGAGGGATAAACTTCTATGTAATATGAAAATTTTATGGTCACCTTAAGGCAAAGGGGTGACCTTGTGCCTGTTTGCCGCTGAAGTGCCATTTTATGGATGTCGAGATTTACTACATCTTATTACATTGTGAAATGATTGTGGGACACTTAGAAAGAAACTGCATTTTCGTTATTCACATCTTTTCAAAAATTTAATCAAAATATGCTACATATTTTATCAAAGTTTTCCATAAATCCACTTATTTTGATTTTTAGAATTGTATGCAATCAGACTATTTACTTTTGATACAAGGATGTCACAATTAGTTACAACCATCCCATGTGAAATTTGATAGCTTGGGTATGTCACAAAGTTCAAGAAATTTTTGTTTGGAGTTTGAGCTTGGTCAATGGATTAAATACAACCATCTAATTTCACATTCAATGGTCAATATCAATTGTGACAAATTTGTACCAAAGATAAATGGTCTCATTATATACTTTTCCTTGTTCAAAATCTCTTTAATTATGCTTTCTGGCTCAATGAGGCCAAAATTGGTCGAACCTATCCAAGTTGGCTGGTTCACTTAGTCGACTGGGACCTAGTAGATGACCTATTAACCTATAACCAGTTTTTTAAACATTGGTTTAGATAATCGTTCCATATCGAATACATGGGCATAGCAAAATTTAAGCCCTGGGTAAAATGATAGGGAAATATTAAAACATGGGTGCAGTTGGAATACAGACGCTTCTGTAGATGTAGAGGTACGGTGCCCTTCAAATTTTATCATGGTATATAAATTTGATGTAAAATATTATTAGGATTATCCCAAGATCTATCTCTATATCTAATTATAAAATTTTAAATTTAAAACATGGTTAAAATCAAGTATATCTATAAATATAAGAAAATCTTGAAAATGGACGGTGTAGATTATACGTTGTAAAGTGCACTATTTTTTAGACTTAAAATCTTTTATTTTACATAGTCATACATCTCGATGTCGAGATGATCAATCAAAAGGTTTTTCAATATTAAAACTACATTTTCCGATGGATTTTTGAGGGGCATCCGTAGTTCTACATTATACGGTAGCATCCTTATAAACTTTTTCCTTAAAAACATTATGCGACATAATGTGTAACTATTGTTTTAGAAAGCAGTCCATTCCAGAATAACTATCTTGAAACAAAAGTCTTCCTGATATGAAACATTGATATTGCAGAAATCATAAAAGAGAGTTTTTCTCAAAACAACTGAGAATTCAAAGGCTGATGAGAGACGGAGAGACTCAATAAATCTTCGAGACAAAGGAAAGTAGTTGGGGATCAGATTCGAGCCTCGCAATCTCGGTCTCAGGTAAACTGATCCAAGCTTCAATGCCATCTCCAAACTTGGTATCCATGAGAACCACTATGTTCTTATAGAATCGGAAGTTCATGGCCATCCATTCCGGCCTTCCCCAACCAAAATCCATTTCATAAATCCCCAATCTACACCAAGTAGTGAATTGGAGCATGTTCTCGATCCCATTGACCCGTGGACTTTGCAACTCCAAATCTCCCTCTTCGTTTCTCTCATCAACTACTCTCATGAGTCGATGAGTAAAAAAGGATTAGAGGAACATAGATATTTGGCGTTAAGTGGTCTACCAAGGAGAGGTTCAAGCGATGCAGGTGAGGAGTGGCAGAGGATGGCTTGATGATGTGGGATCTAAGAACATTGACCTTTAACATCTTTGCCAAGGGGAGCTTTTGATTCATATACATTCACATATGTATATATACTATTGAGTTGACAAGAATCATATGTATATATATATATATAATGGAACCAGCGTCTCTAAAATAGTGTAAGATTATGGGGGAGATCAGCTGGCCAATGTTTAGCCCGATTAATGCTGCCCTTTTGGTGCAAGCACGCTCCATAACCAAAAAAAATAGTGACGGAAGGGGCTCAGCTGGTGGTGATAGGATTCCCACACCGAGTTACCACATCGTGGTATCTATGTTTATCGCTAATACCCCAATTTAACACGTTCAAAATGCGACTCCCTATTGGGCTTGTCTTTTCTACTTAATTACCCAAAAAAAAAAAAAAACAAACAAATAGTGTAAAATAATAGGGGATTTTACCTGGAGTACAAAACACATACACTTTCTCCATCAAAATACCTACTTAGAAGTACTTTTTTAAGGATGAGTTTTGACAATCTCGAATTTTAAAATCTGCTTCAGAATCGTTGTATAAGTATGTTCTTGCAAAACGAATCTTGACTTCTTAAACACACAGAGCAGTATCTTCTAAATTTTAATTCTTAAACACCAGATCATCTATAATTTGAAAGGTTAATGTTCAATCTTAGGACATTATTTTTGTCTACCAAAAGTAGTGTATAGAATATTGTTTTGGAAAGTACACAAAGAGGCCATTACCTTTAATATAGGGAGGTCACAATCACTTTTATCCATCAGATTTCAAATCCGGTGGTTGTGTGTGTGTCATTGACTAAACTCAAAATTCAAAAAAAATAAGGCCATCAAATTTTAATTCAGTCATTCTTCTTGTACTCGAGTTTCACTTTGACTCAAGCATTAAGAAGGAGCCAACTACGGGGTTCACCTCCAAAGAACAATACAAAATCATAAATGAAAAAGATAATCAAAATAGAGTGGGGTGAACAATCACTCCTCACAATAGCCAAATAGGGTATTCACGCGTCATACTTCCAAAGGAATTAACGTAGAATGAATACCATAACTTATTCCATTAACGGGGAAAGCCTTATGAGTTTATCCATCCCAACCAAAGATTGAGGGATTAGGAAACCGAGAGTGATTCATAGGAAGAAAATCAAGGTCCAAGTGGAGTAGTTCAAAAGAAAAATCAAATAGAATTCAACGATCATTGTCAGAGAGATATTGGATGCCAACCTGAGGCAAGGAAAATCTGAGGGTAACCAATAATAGAACCTTTAAGCCTCTTGAAGAAGGAAAAGATGATCGAATTCCTACATAGTCCTTGGATGAAGTACCACAAAAGAGAAACAAAAAAAAAGAGCTCCACCGACTCATTTACTTCGCCTCTTCCTTCGTCATCTTCATCTTCATCTTCTTCTTCTCAAATAAAAAATAAAAATCTGCTAGGTTGAAAATCTGAATGGAACCCCAAGCGTTGAGAAAAAATATCACCGGGCTTAATACCTAAAAGGAACAACAGGGCGATAAAACAAAAAAAAAATTCCGAAAGGAACCCCAAGTGTTAGAAAAAAAGCTACGGGGCTGAATAGCCAAAAGGGAGCCCGGGGCAATGAAAAAAAAAAGTTATATCTCTTTTCCATCTCTTCTTTAAAGTCTTTTTTCTCTCTAAACATCTTCTCATCCCTTTTCTTGTATCCAAATGGTGGCAAAAGAAAAATCAATGAGCATATAGTGAAGGACCTTGATCATCTGGACTTGGAAAGGTAAGTGGGGAGGAACAAAACTGCAAATCCACATAAATTTTGAGTACTCAGGGGCAATATCTTGTATTAACTGAGACATTGGTTTACTCGACAACTTCATAGAATTCTCCTTTGAATTGAACTATAAGAGCCATGGTTGGAACATAAAGGAATACTTGATGATTCCTTGTTCCAAAGACCCAATCAAGAACCCAACAAGCTCATGTCTTCGAAAAAAATAGTAATAAAGAAAATGGGCAACACGGTGTTGGATAAGCTCACTGCAGCAATATAGGATAAGTGAGGATAAATACACATACTTAAGGTCCATTAATAATTGGACAACCGACAGATCTACCGCTTAGACCACAATACATCATTACAACTATAATCCAGCAAAATAAGAAACTCAATGTAGGAAAATCAATATTTTGTAATCCACAAATAGGAAATTTAATATCTTGCTACTATAATCGTCAACATGTGGGTATAATTGATGAATGTCGGGTTTCTTAAGAGTTCAGCTGATTATAAAAAAGGGATCTTTAGGTGCAATAGTTGTACTCATTTATGTTAATCATATTATCATTACAGGTAATATTTAAGAAAGAATCATGAAACTTAAAAATTATCTTCACAAGAAATTTGACATCAAGGACCTTGGTCAACTAAAGTATTTTCTCGACATTAAAGTAGCACAATAAAAAGATGGACTCTTCATTTCTCAAAAGAAATATGTCCTATACCTGTTGAAAGAAACTGATAAACGGGGAGTCAAACTCGTTAACCTCCCTGTTGATATTAATTGCAAGTATAATTCAACAAATGGTAATCTCTTGAAGATGTGGGTTGTTTTCAGAGACTTATAGGCAGAATGATTTATTTGATTGTGACACGACAAGATATAATATATGTAGTTAGCCTTGTGTGCCAATTTATGCGTGCTCCTAGATCATATCATATAGTGGTTGTCAATAGGATTATCATATATCTTAAATTGTCACCCGACATAATCATTTAGATGAAACAGAATGTCCACATTAATATGACTAGTTATTCTGATGTTGACATGGCAGGTAGTCCAATTGACAGGAGGCCTACTACTGGCCATTTGTATATTGATCAAAGAAACCTTAATTAATTTGAAAAGAAAAAAGAAAACTTAATTACTTTGAAAAGCAAAAAAAAATATAGTTGCTCTATCCAGTGCAGAGGCCGAATACAAAGCTATGACTTCAACTATAAGTGAATTAATATGGCTAAAATCACTATTTTGAGATATGAGGTTCCCAACGGTCAATCCAATGGAGATGTTATGTAATAATCGCCTCCAATCCAGTCTTTAATGAAAGAACCAAGCATATAGAAGTTGACTTACACTTTGTGAGAGAAAATATTTAGTGAAAAAGTATTAGCACTCTTTATGTTCGAATTGAAGACCAATTTGCAGACATGTTTACCAAAACTATTGCAAGTGCAAAAGTCCAACTACTGTCCAAGTTGGGCATCGTAGATATACCCACCAATTTGAAGGGGAGTGTTGACGTTAATACTAGCAAGATATTAAGTTTCCAATCTTGTGGATTACAATATATTGAGTTTCCTATTTTGTTTCATAGTTGTAATGAGATTTGTTTTCTAAAAGACATGATTCATAACTTTATAGATCTATGGTAAACCAGAGTAATCCTATGAATGAGAAACTGATTTACCCTCCATGAAGGTAGGCACCATTAATGAACCATGTATATGTCTTGTTGATATTTTTCTCTCTCGCTTGTCATTAATTCTTTTATTGCAAAATATACAGCCTCCCTCTTAGACTGCTTCCAACTTCTCCTTGAGATGACTAACACGTTCTTGAATTTTAGCTATGAGGCAACCTGCCATGGCCATGGTACTGCATTGTGATACCATTTATCACGAGGATAGTTTTTCATGATCAAATCCGTACGAATCTTGCGAAAGTCGAATTTGGAGCAGCGAATGGAGAACTTCCATAAAAAGCGTAACATATATAAAAAAAAAGTCCAAACTCATTTATTTATTTTAAGGGTAAATCAGTAGAAGGCCTCTTACCCATATTTTGCATTAATCGATAAAATTAATTGATTACCCGGGTTTATTAGAATCGCACAAAACCGTTCATATCAGTTATCGTGTAGGCAAGGGGTTATAAAGCCTCAAGAATCCAAAGCCTACGCAGGCAAATATAGAGCGTACAGGCTGACTTGCCGGAGTCAGCATGAGACCCAAGCAGATACCGACGTGTTTCAAACTTACTGAGGCGATTCTACATCGAATCGGCAAAACAAGCGTTCTTGGCATAACTGCCATAATCGTGTAACAAACCAAAACATACGTAATGTCTAGGATAACCTTATTTCAACTTTCTGGTACAATGCCAGTTTTTTTTCCATGCATACATATTGATTTTCGATGGCCAGCTAAAGCACCATTTGGCCCCTTATTTTTCTCTCGATTCTATAATCGTAGTTTAGGAAACAAAGACTCAACCATGGGGCTCGGCCCTAGGCTGAGACGAGTAACTCAGACTACGTTACTTTGCCTATGTCGGATGAACTCAAACCAAGCCAAAAAGGGTTAAAAAATATATATTAAAAATCATTAAAAATTAAAAATATGTTTGAAGTGAAATTAAACAAAACACATTTAAATGAGGTTAAAAAAGTAGTCAGATTTTGAAAAATATCAATTTGTGACAGGGGTACTTGAAAAATAATCCAAAAAGAAAGAAAAATGTAAAAAGAAAGATTATTGGCCAAAAAAAACATATTCCAACTACATTTCTTGTTTTTTGGGTTATTTTCTATTTTATTTTCTTTCAGATCCCTGAGTCCGCCATCCAACTCGGTTGACTCGGACACACCAAGGTCGCCAAGGCAGATTCATCCAGGGAGCCCGCATTGGATTGCCCGAAGTATCTGCCACTGTATGACATACCAATCTCATGCACTAGAGAAAGTCTTCTAAGCAAGTCTTCTACGGGTATTGATGAAATAAGAAAACCCTCAATGAGGGAATCCTGCGATTCATATCATGTGGAGTTTGCATCCATGTCATGTTCATGTGAAGAAAGTAAATTTGCATTTGAGCGGTGATAATTTATTTGCTAAGTTAGGGTGGAAAAATATTAAAAATTAAAAATAAACAATTTGAATACCACACCCGGGCGCAAAGGCCGGAAGGTTTGCTCTTCCTTTTTTTTTAAATTTTTAATTATTTAAATTTTTTTTTTTTTGGTTGTCTTTCTTCCTTGAATGTTACACAATGGGAAATCCCTCTTTGGAGCTTCAGTCACAAAGCTCCACAAGTGGCATCACCGACTTGTACAACACATTTATATCTGACTGCTATTCATCGATCTAAATGGACGGTGGAAAGCTTTAGTTATAAACTTACCTTCAAACAATCTCCCAATAAAATAAAATAAAATCCTACACTTCAAACTGTTTTATTTTTTAATTTGTTAAACAAATCATTTTAAACTTGAAATTTGGGGAATGCCCAATTATTAGAGGTTCGCAGCTACTAAAAGTAAAAATATTTGTCGTAAATAAAATAACAAAAAAATCCCGGCAAATTATGCAGGTATTTTGGTCGATTTTTTTATGGAAGTAGTCGGTTTACGATGCTCCCGTGGGAGCGTACTGCACATTTACTCCCTGACGCAAAAGTATTATTTGGGACAATTTTTTTGGAAAAATACAAGAAAAAACTTCAAAACTATATTTTTTATGCAACTTATGTCCAACCAAACTTTTTCTCTCACTTTTTTTTCCAAAATATACTTTCTATACAAAAACCGCCCAACCAAATTAAAAATAAAAAATGCCCAAACTACTCTCTATTACTTTTACCTTACCCATGCCTCTCTTTCCTCTATCCCACCAAAATCGGGGCCCCGGCACTGTGTAAGTGCCGTCCAGCAGTAGCGCTTCGGAACTGTGTAAAGTTCGGTTCGACAGTAGGGCTCCGACACTATGTAAAGTATGGTCCCGTAGTAGGGTTCCGGCACTGTGTAAAGTGTCGTCAGACAATTGAAAAGGGGTGTTCCGGCAGTTGCAAAGGGCGGTCCGGTGAGCTCCGGCAATGTGATGGTGCGCTCCGGCAATGGGGTACTGGGTCCAAAACTAAACATCAAATCTATCCAAAATGACTTTTGTGTATGTTAAGGGCATTTTCGTCTTTAAAAAAATAAACATTTACCTTGGGGGTATTTGCATTGAATGTTTGTTTTGGAAAAAAAAGTGAGAGAAAAAGTTGAGTTGGGGGTAAGTTGCATAGAAAGTATAGTCTAGGGGGTTTTTTATAAGTTCTCTAATTTTTTAGTACGAAGTGGACCACCTAAGAATTACTAAATGATTATTTAAAAAAAAAAAAAACAAATGAATTTGAGTTTTCTGAAACTTAGATCTTGCTCTTTAAAAATTGTAGGGTCTTTTTTCAATCTTACTATTTAGAGATTTCATTATTATTAATTTTTGTAACACGGTTAATATACCAGTTGAAGAGGTCACATTTACAAAACTTAGATTCCTAGAAGTACTCCTGCATTGGATTTTACCACACGGAGAGAACAAAATCTTTGTGCTTTTAATTGAGGGAAAGGATTATATAAAGATGAGGCCCTAAACAATCAAATTAAGTTGCATCTCAAAAACTTATTAGAATAGAAGAGGTTATTTCAATGCTGAAAAGCCCTCAAATTTGATAGCCTCTACCTCAAGATTTGACATAAGAAAATGTAGATTTTAAGTCTTAGAAATAATGCATCGTGTAATGCATTATCTAGACCGTCAATTTTTAAGTGTTCAGATATCTGCTCAAGCTACACTATTTTTAAGTAATTAAATTTTGTTATTAGAGATGAAGATAAATTTTCACGCTATCATAAAAATTGATGATACTGAATCAAAATATTTCGATACTATTTAAATGAGCGACTTAATTTTATTGTCTAGGACCCCAATCTTATGCAAACCGCACCTTTTATTGAGTATGCCTCTTATGAGTGCAATAGCTCAAAATAATTCATAAAATAAAAAAGGATGAGGTTTTTATATGTTCTTGGCTTTATTGTAACAAAATAAAACCTCAAATCCTCATCCAAAAAGCACTTTCAGAACTGTAATTCTCAACGATGGCTCTAAAATCAATATTCAATACTGACAATGAAATTCTAAATTTAAAAAGCGGTACAAATCATTCTGACCTTTGAAAACTTATTTTTTGGGCGAAATGGAGAATCTAGATAATTTATTATAATAACTATATTTTTAGAGCTTGAAACTTTTTTTTTACCACCATAATATTCAAGCCAAGATGATTGATGTATATGTTTTCTAATGCTTGAATTACAATTTTTTATGGATGAGTTTTCTATAAGGTCTAGGCTTTATATAAACAAAATAATGCCTCACCTCAAATCCTTGTCCAGAAAGACTTTCAGCGACAAAAATATTTATGATAGCTCTAAAATCAATTTCCAACATCGAAATTAAAATTTGAAACTCAAAAACTTGTACAGATCTTGCCGATCTATGAACACTTATTTTTAACGAAAAACAAATGGCCTCGATAATGTGCTACAATATACATTATTTTTAGAGCTTGAAATCCAATTTGTTTTAACAACCATAATGTCCAAGTCGAGATAATCATTGTAAAGGTTTTCCAATGCTTGACTTGCAATTTTGAATGAATTATAAGGTGGGGATTTCTTATTTTGATATCAAACTATTTTACAATTTTTATGTTACTTACCAAACCATTTTCCAATAAACAAAATGAAAAAATATGTACTTTGACCCATCCAAGGTATGATCAAATTACGACATTATGAAATGGGCAAGCTTTCTATGCTTCCCCTACAACATAAAACTTGTATGCTTCCCCTTATCCAATTGTCCATTTTGAATGGAGGGCAAAGATTGCCCAATCATAATGCCATGACTCTACTCTATTTTATTTTTATTTTTTTATAGAAAATATTTTGATGCTAAATTTTGGGCATCCAACCCTCTATTAAACTCGCACATGTAAGAAGTATAAAAAAAATATTCTCAATAAAATAAAATTACCAAAATATCCCTGAAAGTTTAAAAAGGTATTTTGGTAATTTTATTTTATTGAAAAGTTATCTTTAAATATTTTTTATAGGTGCGCCCCAATGAGAAGATGGCACGTACTAAATTTCATATTCATATAATTTTATTAAAAAATTAAAAATAAAATGCTCTGATCTATCGGATCTAAGATCAAACGATGAATAACTCACTTGATCAAAATTGAACGGCTAGATAACAGGAGAAGCATAGATCTATATGCTGTAGGGGAAGTATAATGAAACACTTCGCTAGTTTCATGGAACACTTTACAAGTCCAGAAGTGGAGTCATGTAGGACAGCTGGTGATAATATTTGCCCAATTTAGAAGGACATAACATGTGATCGGTTCATTCTCTACGGTATTGACCCACAATTTAACGTTATTTTGTAGGGAGTTGACGAGGGCGGCATTATATCTCGCGAAGTCCTCGTGTATTAAAGATTGGGAAAAGTTTTTATGGAGCGGAGACTCTAAACAATTAACTTAGAACCTACTTCAAAAACATCACTAAAAAAGGTTGTTTTGATACTCAAATTTATCATTTTGATACCAAGATGTATGGACATGAGAAAAAAATGAATTTCAACTTTTGAAAATAGTGTATTTTGTAATGCAGTTTTGGACTGTCAATTTTCAAGATTTTTAAGTTTTCATAGATCTACTTGATCTACACTATTTTTGAAGCTTTAAACTTTATAAATAGAAATAAAAATATATTTTAAAGTTATCACAAAGATTTCTAATATTGAAACCACATTTATGGATAAAAGTAGCTCCAATTTGATTGTTTAGAGACTAGGCTCTATACAAAGCTCACCTCATCGTATGAAGTCAGTCTCCTATTTGGACGGCTGCACTTATAAAATAGGATGGGATTTCTGCATATGCACACTCCCACTAATTTATCGTAAGAATAGATTTTTAATCCAAAATTTTGGGATTCATGACCTACGTTAACATGACCATAAATATTAAATATTTGTACACCGTCTAATTTCATTTTAGCCACTTGGGTTCGGTACGCTCTTGAACCACGCAACAGACCATATAAAATTGAAGGAGAGCGGAAATGATGGAGAAAAGACAAATTAGGGAGCCTTGCTCTAGTGTATTTTTTTTTTCTTTCTTTCTTTTTTTTCTTTTTTTTTTAATAACTTTTTTTTTTCTTTTAACAAACGCAATGATCTTTATTGATTATGGAAAGTACATCAGAAAATAACAACTACGAGGGCAAAATAAGAATGTGATCAGTGTAAACCCCATTTTTAGGAATCTGCCATGTCATTGGCTTTGCTATAAACATAATGAAAAGCAACTACCTGACTCTGACAATATCCATCATTTCGAGCCAATACTTCCTTAAGAACAATAGATGACTCCATTTTCCAGAGCACCCATTAATCACATTCAAAGAGTCTTCTTCTACCGGCCAACCTAAATTAGCACAACGATCCTTCAAAACCTTTTGCAATGTAATACCACTAACATCTCAGCACAATTTGCCGTAGCAATGCCATAAGGATCATAAAAGGAGAAAATTTCTATGCCTCTCGAATCGCTTACCACTCCACCAAAACCAGTAAGGCCTGAATTAGCCATAGAACTCCTATCAAAATTAAGCTTAACACAACCATGAAGAGGAGTTATCCATCTCCCTAGAGGTCTAATTTTCAACAATGGCTGAAAAATCAGGGAGTGAAGGCTAAAGAGAATATCAGTTTTTGACACCCCAATACCTTATTTAGTATTGGATAACCGGAACCGCACATTAAGTGAAAACTTTTACCTAATACAAACAAGCTCTAAATGTACACCTTCGAACGTTCTCCTCTTCCTTTCCAGCCAAACTTCCCATAAAATTGATACCCTATAGATCTTCCAAATAATTACTGCTTTATTTGGCAAAGTAGGAATTGATAGTTAATAAAAAATAATTGTATGCCTTTGAGGCAAAGAAAGAGGGCGCCCTACTAGTTGAAAATCCCATATCCACAAACTGAATGTGAATTTACAATGAATAAACATTTGGTCCCCACTCTCTTCATCGTCTTTGCACAAACTACATATATTGACAATATGCCTACCCCGTCTTCTCAAGTTACCTACTGTCAATAGTTTGTCCTGCCACATAGCCCAAAGGAAACATTGCATTTTATGAGGAATTCTCCACTTCCAAAATGAATTGAGATTAGATTGCTCCCATCTCAATTTATCACGAAAAAAGATATGATAAACAAATCTCACCGAGAAGGCCCCATCAGATGTTAGCTCCCATACTACTTCCTCTACTTGATTATGAGAAACATACACTTTAGACAACTCTTCCATAAGATTAGAAAATTATGTAATCAGCAAATCCGGTAATCTGTTATAAATGAACTGAATGTCCCAATTTACCCGCTGCATTTCACCCTCAAATAGCTCACAACCTTTCAAATTCTCGTTTACAGCCTTTTTGTAGAGGACCTGAAACCAGATCTTTAAGACAATATCACCCAACTATTTATGATTCCAAAAGTCTATCATAGCACCATTTCCGACTTCCCACCAAATATTACACACTACCACATTCTTATTGAGATAAATACCCTTCCAAATCTACGATTGGGCTCATCCACCTCGTCCTTTACCCATGTATCCTGCATGAATTTTACAATTTTTCAAATTTTAGGGTTGCCTCTAGTTTAACATGCTAATCCTATGTTCTAGAAACTAACGATTGATGATCTTGGCATGGAGGCGCCATGTAGTATGAAGGTTTCTAGTCTTGGAACTTATTTATTATGTATAGAAAATTGAGATAAAATTCCTTAATTTAACTATACTTAAAAAAATGATATTAGTTTTATAGTTTAGCTGATATCTCTTTTGATGGTGGTTTCCTCTGTCCAAAATTTTCCTGTTTGAGAACTCCAACTTCTCAATCAGGGACAAGTCACTTTTTGGCAGTTTTGAAACATGAATTAGTTTAGAACTTGAATGTTCCAGACCAGCTCACATGTCTGTTATTTATTCAACACTGGTCCAGAGTTTGCTATCGTGCAATGGTAAGTTTAGAACAGAGTTAAAAAAAAGAAAAAGCAAAAAAAGGAATAGGTATATCAGGTCAAATAAGGAAGTACTCTAGTTTGGAACTTCGAGTTTCAAATCGTGGTATTTATAAAAAATTAAAAAAAGAAGAAGAAAAATTAAAAAAAAATTAGAAATTTACATAAACAATGAAAATGGGAGAAGTTTTTTTAGTGGAAATCTTATTCTAAATATTTGAACGGCTCCATGTAGTTAACTTAGTAGGCCAGGAAACCAAATGTTAAGAGAATTATTGGAATGCAGACCTCTCTACTAATACTTTAAAAGATAGATTTTTTTTGGGGGGCATGTAACTTCTCGAATACCTCCTCACCTCTCTATGAAAAGTGCTCCAACCAAGAAACCCTAACTGCATATTCCCTCCAGGAGAAATTAAGAACTCTCAGGTCAATTATTGAGGTTAATGATTTGTGATGTGCACTATCATCTTGGTTCTAGTAATCAAATGAGAGAGAGAATTTAGGGGGTCGAATTGAACATTCGACATGCAAAAGAGAATATTTGGTTTAAAAACAAAGCAAAAAGATCAGGTCTATAAAAAGTATGTAATCTCCATCTGATTGTTGTATACAGTGTTTTTCTTATCATTTCTAGTGCCTTAGGAGTTAGGACACGAACTTCTGTAACAATATATAACAAGATGTATACTTGGTTGAGAGCGGGCAACCTAAAGATTGCAACATGGACGTCCTTTTTTTGTTTTTTTTTGGTTTGATAAATCAGCTAGCAAAGTTTCCAATCATTAACGGGCCCCTTAGTTTGAATGGTACTATTTTATTCAGCGAGTGATTGAAGGAGAGAGGGAGATCATATCCAAACATTTGCAACAGTGTGAATTTTTCCATGTTTCACACAGTTATCTAATGGTGATGACTCTTGTAGTTAGAAAAAAAAATAGTGCTGATTGTTTACCTTTTCCTTAATGATGATTCCACATCATGCTACTCTTTCATGCTAATCATTAAAAAAATGATCAACATCTCTTTAAAAGAAACCTGATTAAGAACACTGACATCAACATGGACCTCTTCTTAAGATGAATTCTCCAAATACCAGATCTTACCATTTCGAATAATGTAATCCCAGTTGGGTAATTACCTTATAAATAAAATATTATAACAATTTTCAAAGAAAAGTAATGAATTTTCCGAATAATTAAAACGTGCCGACCAAATTTATGAGGACTGCATTTCGAAAGATGGCGGGTGTCTAATTGAGCCTTGCCAAGTATCTATGTTGAGTAGGTAATTGTATTTTCTTCTTCCTTATTTTAATTTTTTATTGTTGTCTATTTATTTATGTATTAACAGCACTAGACGTAATAAGCGATAATCAGTAAAACCCATTCATTTTCTGCCTATGTTCGTCTTACAGCTAATGTATTTGATCGGTTGATTGGAATAAGATTAAACCTGCGGTGAGGCATCACATGCCCGGCCTCGTAGCCCTCAAGTAACCCTGACTCCATAAAAAAACAATGCCCTCTATTTAGACAAGGACCCACTTTCTATGCGGCCATCCCGCATATTGTAGAAATGCATGATTGGAAATAAGTATATTTTTTAAATATAATTTTATTTTAATTTTTAGTGAATATATAATATTTAACATGAAGATCATGAAAAAAAATAAAAAATTGACTATTAGAAATAATAATTATATTAAAAAAATATTTTGACTGTTAATTTCAGTCGTTTTAAGATGAATCACATATTTGCATCTATCTTTAAGATGAATGTTTTATACCTCTAGACCCCACATTGCAGAAATGTGGTCTAGCGTGCCTGAACAATTTTCCTTTAGATAAAGAAGTTGAAACCGACAAAGTTTTCTAGGGTCCTGCTTATGTTTAGGGCGTGCTTGGCTTGCTTTGTGGCGACCCGGGCCTAGCCTGACCTGTCCTAGGATCACATTTTGTTACCCAATGTTCAATGCTTAGTTTTTCAAGACCAGGCCGGTCGGGCCAGGGTAGACGTCGACCCAAAAGACACGTAAAAAGGGCCACAAAGGAATCGTTACCTTAGAGAGGAATTTTGTTGAAAGCTCTTACGAGCAGACAAACCTTGTTGAAAGCCATAGTGAGAAATTTTCTATCTTATGATGGCATCTGAACTAGTTTCTCTTGCATCAGGCATCTGTATATGTAATTGCATCACCAACCTATAGTTGTAATCAGTTGAAACTCATTCTTCTCATAATTCAAATAAAACTTACGCCAAGGGAACTAATAAAAAACGATACTTTTTTATAATTCTTCTCATAATTCAAAAAAAAAAAGATTTTGAATTTCTAAACACTTAAGCTTTGACAACCCCAAGGTTAGAGTGTTCAATCTTGTAACGTTTTCTCGGCTGGGTCCACTCAGACTTGTCCCCTTTGGTTAGACGAGTACCCATATGCAACTTGTGGTATGTAAGAAAAATAAAAAAAATTCATAAAAACTTGTGGTTAGACGAGTACCCATATGCAATTTGTGGTATGTAAGAAAAATAAAAAAATTCATAAAAATAAATAAAAATAGGTAGTTGATATATAAAATTCTTTTATGTATTTCTCGCAAATATTAGTGAGTTTTTCTTAACATATGCCCGATTTTTTTGTTTTCCTATTTTTTGGGATTTTTAAAATATCTCCAACTGTAAATCAAGTTTTCTAATTGTATTTCTGAAGACGTTTTTTGAGCCCATTTGGTTTCTAGTTTTGTTTTCTATTTAATAATTTATTTTTTTATTTTATTTTAATTTTTTCATTTATTTTTATTTTGATATAGCTACATCCATTTGCTTATTATTTTCTTTTTGAAGGGAGGAGATTGTAGCATGTGATTGCTTGATTTTGTAGTTCGGGTGGTATTTCTCCAACCCAACTCTGCTAACTGCTAAGCCATGCTGCCAAAAGCCAATATTCACTGCTTTCTATCTTATTTTCACTGGATTAAATGTTTGTTTCTCTGTCTTGTATTTGTGGTATTGGCAGGATATGATCGGTGGGGGAACTGAAACATCATACGTTACAATGACTTGGGCTATGTCGGAGCTCATCAGGAACCCGAGAATAATGAGGAAAGCTCAAGAAGAACTCAGAAACACAATTGGGGAAAAACCAATGGTCGAAGAGAGTGATTTACCTTAATTGACCTACCTCAAATGCATCATTAAGGAAATCTTTAGGTTCCATACCCAGATTCCTATTATAGCCCGAGTTTCACGCGAGGATTGCATAATTGGTGGCTACCATGTACCAGCTGGAACAAGGGTTATGGTGAATGCTTGGGGAATAGGAAGAAGTGCAAAAATCTGGGAAAATCCAGATCAATTTATACCAGAGAGATTTGAGAAAAGCACAATTGATTTCAAAGGCCAAGATTTTGAACTCATACCATTTGGTGCAGGGCGAAGGGGTTGCCCTGGCATATCATACGCAAACTCAGTGATCGAAATTGTTCTCGCTCAACTTTTGTTTCATTTTGATTGGGAGCTTCCAAATGGAACCAAGCCAGAGGAACTTGACATGACAGAAAATACTTCAGTAGTGAGACAGAAAAAGTCGGATCTTATTCTAGTTGCAAAGCCTAGATGTCCCCGTTCCAAGCTCCATGTTTCACAATCATCACCATCTGAATCCGGAGATCATTAAGGTAGTAGAAGCCCATTGCTAACTGATGAATGAGACTTCAGAATAAACCATGCTCTGTATCATGCTTCTGGTGGGGATGTAAAATTATTGTTTTGGTTCATTGCGAATTGGCCTGGTCCAGAACATGCATGGAAGTTCCTCAAATATGTTACATGGCTTCTTTTGTGATAATTGAATTGTCCCCATATTTAGAAAGATGGTACATGGCCTTAATGAGTAATTCAATGATATTTATGGTGGTCTTAAATTTGACTTCTATAAACGTTACTAATAAGGACATTTATGAGGAGGACAAACGGGGGTGGTGCTGTAATATTCCTATGAAAATAAAATAAGAAAAGGATTTCTCTTCAAATGTTGCGGTATATTTTAAGGGTGTATTTTGAGGGATTGTTTACAAAAAGACCGTTTATCTTTTGTACATAGAGATCAAAATTATTTTTTTTAAGTTTTCATAGATCTGCTCGATCTACACTACTTTTGAAGCTTTAAATCAGTGGTTTAAAAAACAGATCTGAGCGTCAGATCGGGCACCTCAAAAACCCATCCGGATCGGTGAATCGGCAATCCAGATCAGGAGTCGGCCGAATCGGTCAGATTAAGCCTTAAAAAAAATAAAAAAACTCATTATAAATGTTATTTTTTAATAATCCAATAAGCAATATGGGTATTACATTATTAACTTTCATTTTTAATCAATTTGCAAATAATTAAGATATGTTTTCTCTGTATGAACTTATATTAACCATTAAATTTGCATCACATAAAACAAAAACATAGAATTACTATGGATAAAGTATATAATCATATATAGACTACAATCAACTATGGTATCAGAGCATGTCAATTATGGTATCAGAGCAATAGGTTTAAGATTCTTAGGAAATTTAAAAGGAATGTACTTAAAATCACATTTATTGCATGTACAGACTGAGATGAAGTTAAGATCCAGAATAGTTGAAGCTAATAAGGAAGGAATTCACAAAGCCTTGGAAAATATGGTTGCTCTAATGCAACATCAGATGGGAAACAACAATTCACCCAGGCAGTCAATTATGGAAACTGGTGGGAGTAATATCGAACAATTTAAGAAATTGTAACCATCTTCTTTTAAGGGTGTTGTAAACCCACTGGAAGCCGAGGGATGAATTATGCAATTAGAGAAAATATTCGAGGTAATAGCATGTCCTGATGATAGGAAGGTGGCCTTCGCAGTTTTTATGTTAGAAGGTGAAGCACAACATTGGTGGCGAATGGCAAATGGAGTATTGGTCAAAGAAAACCCTTGACTTGGGAAGTATTTCTAGAGGCATTTACTGAAAATTATTTCCCAAATTTTGTTCGAGACCAAAAAGAAATGGAATTTCTGGAAATAATCCAAGGAAACAGGACAGTGGCACAGTACGAGGCCAAGTTTACCGAATTGGCCAGGTTTGCACCACATATGATTAACAATGAGAAAAAAAAGTGAAAAAATTTGAAAGGGGTCTCAGACCAGCTATTAGAAGCAGAATATCAGTCTTAAAATTGAGAACTTACGCTGAAATAGTGGATCGAGCCCAAATTGGCGAAAAAGATTTCGAAGATTACCAAAAGATAAAAAATAAGAAAAGTCAGGTTAAACCCATACCGTCTAATCGACAACAGCTTGAAAGGGAAAACAAGAACTCAAGGCTCTTGCCACTTTAAAGCCCAATAGAACCATGTAAAAAGGTGGGAAAAACCATGGATCGAGCCCTTGTTATTGGAATACTGGAGCTTGTTTTAAATGTAGAAAATTAGGGCACCAGATTAGAGAATGTCCTAGGTTACAGATGCAACAGCTTCCAAAGCAGGGATAGATAGCTCAAAAGCCTCAGATGAAGGGAAGAATATTTGCGATCACCCAGCAAGACGTTCAGGCCTCAAAATCAGTGATCCAAGGTACTCTTATTATGTTCCAAAAAGTAGCTCATGTTTTGATTTGATCATGGATCTACTCATTCATTTGTGTCACCACACTTTGCATGCCACTTAAAGGTATAACCAGAACAATTAGAATACATTCTAGAGGTAGCCACACCGATGGGAAATTCAACTGACACCAATATAGTGTATAAATTCTGTGTAATAAAGATAAAAGAAAAGGAACTGTTAGTTGATTTAATACTCCTAGAAATTCAAGATTTTGATGTAATCTTAGACCTGGATTGGCTTTCTGTATACCATGCAAATATTGATTGTTACAAGAAAATGGTTACCTTTAGTATTCCGAATCAACTAGTATTTTACTTCAATGGTATCAAAGAAGACTCGCCATCATATTTAATCTCCTATATTCGAGCTGATCGCCTCTTTCGAAAAGTGTGTCAAAGCTTTCTTGCCTATATCAAAGAAAATAGGAAGGAATAAATAAATTTGGATACCACTCCGGTTATCCGAGAATTTCTCGACGTTTTCCTTAAAGAATTGTCAGGATTACCGCCTGACAGGGAAATTGAATTCTCTATTGAATTATTGTCAGGGATAGCCCCAATTTCTAAGGCACTTTACAGAATGGCACCTGCAGAACTTAAGAAACTTAAACAACAATTGGAAGAATTATTAGATAAAGGTTTTATCGGGCTCCGTGTGCCACCTTGGGGTGCTCCGTTATTGTTTGTTAAAAAGAAAGATGGGACCATGAGATTGTGTATCGATTATAGACAGTTGAACCAAGTGACAATAAAAAATAAGTATCCATTACCTAGAATAGATGATTTATTTGATCAATTACAAGGATCACAAGTGTTTAAAAAAATTGTTCTTAGATCTGGATATCGTCAGCTTAAGATTAAAAGTGAAGATGTTCCCAAAACAGCTTTCAAAACAAGGTATGACAATTATGAATTTTTAGTCATGCCTTTTGGATTAACCAATGCACCGGTTGTATTTATGGATTTGATGAATCGTGTCTTTAAGCCCTTTTTGGATAAATTTATTATGGTATTCATCGATGATATTTTATTTTATTCCAAGAATCAGAAGGAACATGAGCAACATGTAAGAACGATATTGCAAATATTAAGAGCAACATGTAAGAATGGTATTGCGAATATTAAAATTTTCAAAAGGTTGAAGCCGTTATTAATTGGAAACAACCAAGTAATGTGACTGAAGTTCGAAGCTTTTTGGGATTGGCAGGATATTACAGAAAATTTGTAAAAGGATTTTTCAAATCGTGACCCTATTGACTCGACTGACACAGAAAAATGTCAAATTTGAGTGGACAAGTGAATGTGAAGAGAGTTTTCAAGAAATAAAAGTTCGATTAATTTCAACACCTATTTTAACTATTCTTGAGGGGAATGCGGTATTTGTGCTTTATAGTGATGCGTCACATAAAGGCTTAGGCTATGTATTAATGTAATATGGGAAAGTAGTGTCATATACATCCAGACAGTTGAAAGAATATGAGAAAGAATATCCAATTCATGACTTGGAGCTGGGTGCAATAGTATTCGCTTTGAAAATGTGGAGGCATTATCTATATGGTGAGCATTTCGAAATATACACAGATCATAAGAGTTTGAAATACCTCTTCTCTCAGAAGGATTTAAATATGCGGCAGATAAGATGGATGGATTTCTTAAAAGATTATGATTGTACAATCCATTATCATTCAAGAAAACCTAACGTTGTGGCCGACGCTCTAAGTAGAAAATCTACGGGAGTCTTAGCTCATCTAATGATCCAAGAAATGTGTTAGAGGAAATAGTGGATTGGCATCCGATTCTGTCCATTAATGGTGTGGTACGTATGATTGCCAACATTAAGGCAGAACCCCAATTAATCCAATAGATTCGATCGGCACAAAAGAAAGACCCTCAGCTAATAACAATTGTAGAAGAGGTGAAGCTGGAAAAGAGAGACGAATTCTCTATATGTAGTGAGCATTTGCTAAGATTCCAAGGTCAGATTTGTATCCCGAATGATGAGAGTGTGAAGAAAGCTATATTAGAAGAAGCACATCACTCTCGTTATACGATACGTCCCGGAAGTATTGAAATGTATCAGGACCTGAAGAAAACCTTTTGGTAGAATAATATGAAAAAAGAGGTAGCACTATTTGTGTCTAAGTGCCTAACATGCCAGCAAGTAAATGCTGAGCATCAAAGGCCCGCTGGGTTGTTGCAGCCTTTACCTGTGCTAGAGTAGAAGTGGGAGCACATCTTTATAGATTTTGTCTGTGGCTTGCCTAGAACAAATTCAGGACATGATAGCATTTGGGTCATTATGGACTGGCTGACCAATGGTGCTCACTTTCTACCGATTCGCATGATGTACACGTTGAATCGACTGGCCAAGTTGTACATTAAGGAAATAGTGCGGTTGCATAGAGTTCCGGTCAGTATTGTATCGGACAGGGATACTCGGTTTATTTCTAAATTTTGAGCTAGGCTACAGTCACTCATGGGGACGAGACTCACCTTTAGCACTGCCTTTCACCCCCAAACTGATGGACAATCGGAGAGGACCATCCAAACCTTGGGAGATATGTTGAGGGCCTGTGTCATTGACTTTACAAGAAGCTGGGATGACCATTTACCCCTGATTGAGTTTGCTTATAATAATAGCTTCCAAACCAGTATTCAGATGGTATCATATGAAGCCCTGTATGGAAGAAAATGCAGGTCACCCATCTGTTGGGACGAGGTTGATGAAAGAAACCTTTTGAGGCCAGAAATTGTCTAGATAACCACAGATAAGATAACTTTAATTCGAGAAAGCCTCAGGACAACTCAGGGTCGGCAAAAGAGTTATGCCGATAACCGACGGACAGAACTTGAATTTGAGGAAGGTGATCAAGTTTTCCTAAAAATCTCACCAATAAAAGGCATTATGAGATTCGGCAAGAAAGGAAAGCTGAGCCCACGTTACATCGGACCATTTGAAATCCTGAAAAGAATCGGAGGTGTCGCTTATAGACTTGCCTTACCACCCGAATTGGCAAACGTCCATAATGTCTTTTATGTATCATCACTACGAAAATATCAGCCCGACCCATCCCATATCTTGAAATATAAACCTTTACCGATCAGGAAGGACCTATCCTACATTGAGCCGCCAATTTTGATACTGGATAGAAGGGTACAAGTGTTGCGCATTAAGGAGATTCCTTTGGTCCGTATATTATGACAGTACCATTCAAGAGAGGAGTCGACTTGGGAACGAGAAGACGATATCAAAGAAAAATATCCCTATTTTTTTCAATAATCAAGTACACAAATTTAGATGACTAAATTTCTTCAAGGGGGGATGAATGCAATGATCCTAATTTATTTTTTTTAAAAAAAAAAAAAAAAAAAAAAAACTTTTAATAAGTGATGGTCCATATGAGCATGATGGTCCTTAGGGACCATCACTACTCTCGAAAGCTTTTGGTTTAAGTTTTTGCTCCCTTGCCTGTGGACGTGGGCTTTAACATGCTAGTGTAATATAATTGTTACACCTCATGTATGAGGTGTAACTTAATAAAATAAAATAATAAGGTATCCTAAGAATTTAAATATGAGAGGCGAGGACTCCCACCCTAGAAAATTTTTGAGATCTTTCTCTCTCTAGTCGAAACACAGTGAGCTCTTTCTCTCTTTAGCCGAATTTTTATCGGAAGTTCCCCCTCAAATATTTTAGGTAAGTGATATCTCACAACAACGACCCGCCAATACCTCGTTGATATTCTCTCCATGATCAAGTGAGACAAGATTGGATATGTTGGAGAGAGAGGCGTCCTTGGGCCTTCAAATGGGTCGAGAAAGAGAGAGGTCCCACAGACTTTCAACGGTTTTTGCGAGCACGCCTGTAAGTGTGAGAGAGAGGTTCCATAGGCTTTCAATGTTTGAGAGAGAGAGAGAGAGGTCCCATAGGCTTTCAAGAGAGAGAGAGAGATATATAATGCTCAAAAAGAGAGAGACCCTAGGCTTTGATAAAGTGGTTTGGTTTTACTTCTACATGAATTTCAATGGTTTGAATTGTGAAGTTACTCACCACAATCCGCGCCTACATTATGTGAGAGAGCACTCAAAGACAGACAGACAGAGAGAGGGGCTTTAAACACGAATTGATAAAGACATCAGCATTACGAGAGATGGGCTTTAAACACGAATTTGTAAAGACATCAGCATTACGAAGGAAAGAAAGCATTATACCTAAACCAAAGGATATGTACTTGTGTAGCTTGCGCCTTTCCGCCCTATGTATGCTCCAATCTTTGGCCAAGTTCTCTCTCTCTCTCTCGTCTTGATAATAGGTCATCATAGGACGCGTTACAAGCCAAAAACCCCAATCTTGGCGAAACGAACGTTAAGCCTTTAGTTTTGGTCGCATCTTATAATCAATTTCAACCAAACGAACCCTCACCTAGGCATTGCCCCAACATATGTTTCAGCCTACGCATTTTCTCTCTTGTATCCTGATAGAAAGATAAAATTATAACACTATCAGGTTTCCATTGCCAAAAGAACCAAATAAAAAGAAGGAAAAAAAGAAGAAAAGGAAAGCCAAACAAAGATGGTCTGTAGGATTTCAAGAATGCTCTAAAAAAGGAAAAGTAGAAAATGTTTCAAAACCAGTTTTCGATTGCTCGAGCAGGATTCAGAAACCAGTCGGTTAACATGGTTTAATTGGGCAAGTCTTGGACGGGCCAAAAAGTGTTAAATAAATTTTAAAAATACAAAAAAATTCTAAAAAATATGAAAAGCATAATTGAACAAAACACATCAAAATGAACTTGAAATGTAGTGAAAAAAATAGAATTTAAAAAATTGATTTGTATCCAGAGGTATTTTAGAAATTAGCCAAAAAAAAAGTAAAATTAAGTATTTTTGGCTAAAACACATTCCAATCTTTTCCAAAATGATAAAAAAAACATTCAAACACACATTACAAATAAATTTTTTATTTTTTGAGATTATATATATATATATATATAGAGAGAGAATTTTTTTTTTAAAAAAAATAACCAGCCGGGCCACCTAAGCCAGCCAAAACCTTCTCAGCTAGTGGCCATTTTTGGTTTACTCAGCCGGTTCCAAGTTGGACCGGCCGATTTATCAAACACTGTTCAAAACATAACAACTAAATATAAGTAATATTTGGTGATGAAATTTCAAGAATAAGGAAAATAAATAATCTAGTTATCCTAATCTATCAACCCAGCTTTTTCTTTGAGAATACAAGCACATTTGGTCATTTTCACCAGGACCAAATGTGCTTCAGTTATGGACTTCCAATCCAACAAAATGGTAATTTGTCATGAAAACACCATCTTATCGTATGCTATTTATCTCAAAAAAAAAGGGAAAAAGAAAAACAAAACATCTGATCAACTGCTTCTTCATTCTAGAACCATAAAGATTAGTGTTTTAAAGGAAGGACTCACGTCAGGTTTCAACCAAATCAAAGTCAAGTAACACCTTGACTTGACCGTTTGTTGTAATTAACACTAAGACTTTGGGAACCAGCATTCCCAAGGGCTTTTGTTCCGGATTCCATGGCTTTCTGAGTTAGACTAACATTTGCGAATCCAAGACAGAATTGGCCGAATTTTCAAACTATGATAAAGATAGATAGAAATACAAAAACAGGTAGTCACAGAATGATGGGTTTGAGAGAAACTTACCTTATGGAGAGATGAAATGTTTCTCTCCGCGTCTCGTAGCTGAGAATGAATCTCCTTTTCGACTTGCAAAAGAAGCTTCTTGTGAGAAGCTTCCGATAAGGAGATGTCATCAAGAGAAAGAAGAGGACACATCAGTACAGTACAATGCATTAATTTGCAAAAGGCCAAACACTTTCACGTGATTGCACGCGCACGCACACTACGAAGAAAGCAGAGATGAAAAATTCAGAAAGATGAACCCTCTCTCTCTCTCTCTCGTTCAAACTAAAAAGACAACTTACCTTCGTCTAAATTTACTCAAAAACACCTCGTTTATGTACAAGCCTACACGACATCTTTTGACAAATGCAACAACAAAGTATGAGCCAAATACCTAGAGAGAGCAATATAATGAACATGAACACATGCATACATACATAGAAATGAACACGGCACGGGCTACATCAGCATGTCAGCATGTACATATGCATGTCTACACATAAGCATACGCATGCCAAGATGGAAATAAATACTAACACATATTAAGATGTGTCATTTCATAGCATATTTGAAAAGCAACTTTATCAAAATACACCTAATTTTATCAACTATGTAATATTTTACCCATATGCTTGATTTGATTTAAAAAAGTTATCTAAGTACACACGATCATGAATAGGAATAGCTGACAAATGGGTAATATTTCTAAGAGTTGATAAGTTAGGTGTATTCAGGTAAATTTCCCCATTTAAATTTTGAACAAAAAATGATGGTTTACATGAAATCAAATAAAAATGAGTAACGTGTTAAACCATTTCAAAATTTAAAAGTAAATTGATAATCACCATCTACGCATTTTATGCTCATGTCAATGCCTGCTGATGCATAGTCAAGTCCTCAAACCCAATAATCACCCGTACTTAGACTCTCCAATGGTTTTAAAAACATGCCGATGGAGATAGGAATTACTTAATGTGGAACTGGAATCAATGGAGCCGGTCAGGTTTTCCCCTTGTATTGGGAACCAGCAGTGCAAGGAACATGCCAGTTTGTTTACAGAACAGACCAGTTTTATTACATAACTGGCTGATATGGCCCCACCTTTTATTCTATTTATTTTTCCGTAGGACCCATGTTTGATGCAATAAGCTCTGAAAACGAAGTCTTTATTCTTGGAAGAAAAAGAAAGAGGAACGTTTAGGATGTAATGGTCCTCTTATGATGTAGAGAATTTTAGATGCTGTAAAATTATTAGAAATAAATGTGATATTTCTGCTTTTAGTAAAATTGTGATATTTCATTCTACTGTTTTGAATATTTAGACATTGCAAAATTCATGTGCAAACGACTGCCTTATTATTTGAAAACTGATATTTTTACAATTGATTATAACATTGTCTGTGAAATGTTTTTTTGCGAATTGACATCCCATAAATTGTGATAATTTCGTATTCTTGAATTTCTATAAGAGTATTTCTATACATATTAAATTGGCAATTATGCTAGAATGTCTTTACGAACTGTTACCTTTCTAATCTGAGCCCAAAATATTTGACTAGTTATTTCTGAAATGTTATTGAAAGTGACTGTTCTTAATGGTTTTTGTGAAATTCATATTAATAATTTCAGTGATATGTTGAGTACATGATATTGCTGCTTTCGAATGTTTAAAGAGATTTAGAAATACTTTAAGTATGTAAGTGGACTCATCCAGTTTACCGGTGAGGTATAAGTGGACTTATCCAGTACGCCAGTAGAGATTAAGTGGACTCTTCCGGTACACTGGTCAGGTATAAGTGGACCTGCAGGGATTAAGTGGACCTATCTGAGACGTCGATAGGGATTAAGTGGACCCATCAGGACGCTGATGGGGTATATAGGTGACCTAGGACGTCAGTAGGGTATTTTGTGAAATCTTTTGATATATGTACTGACGTTAAAATGTTATACGTATTTCAATTATTCGAAGTATACTTAATTATGCATTTTGATAGTGCAACTGTTGATGCAATTCTGTTAATAGATCTTCTTTTTTAAAATATTGATATCTTTCAACCATGATTATTTTTAGGACTATGATGATCACTTACTGAGTAGCCAAACTCATCAAATTATGGTAAATATTTTTTCAGGATTAACTCTGGAAGATATTATAGTTGTGCTTAAACTTTCTTTTGTTACTTTATAAGAATTCGCCACTGTAAATTTGTCCTACAAAGAGATGTATATATGTTTTGACTGTCACATCTTTGGAATATCAGTATTGTTAATTCTTGGGGCGTGTCAGGTATGCTTGCGGTTATATATTTGAACAAAATTACCAAAATGTCTTCAGTTAAGGACTCACCCTGTGACGTCACAAAGCGTCTGGAATCGTGATTTATGACGTAATCAGAGCGATTCGCTATTCAAAATCTTCGATTTTCTTCTATGATTGGGCAATTCCCGATTTTATAGAAGAATCAATATGAGGTGACCGATTCCTGAGTTTAGGTCTGACAGACCTAGACTCTACCTGTATTAGTCTAGCCATTGCTAGGACAATTCGGGGTCAAGGTCAACCCAACATGGACCCACGCATTTGCATTCCCATTGACTTGTGAGCACCCTGTCGACATTTATGCACGTTATAAATTGGTATTATATCTTACTTTCCAAGAGAACAAATTTGAGGATGGAGAAATTGCACCAAGGGTGATCAAAGACTTGTAGGTAAAAGCATCAAGGATCTATATCTATATATGGTGTACATTGAAGTTCATATTTTTCTCCGTAGCGAAGAAAACAAAACATGGGATGTAGAGAGGAACCTAATCCAGTTGGTAAGAGGGTGTGACAAGTAATTTTCTATTTTTCATCAATTTAGATTAGGTCTCTTATTTGAAGCGGCATGGTCATTAGGTAGATTCATAAACATTGTTAGGAAAATAGAGTTGGCTTTCCATTAAACTAAGATAAAAATTGGCTTCAGGACACATTTTAGGTTGGAGACACGGTTTATTAGTTAGGGGAAAGTATGGAATGAGATCATTTATCTTTGACGCCACATTAATCTTGATCATTGGATGTGAAATTGGGTGGTTGCAATTATTTTATTGACCAAGCTCAAACTTGAGTAGAAATTTTTTCGAACTTTGTAACACATTCAAGCTATCAAATTTCATATCAAATGGTTATAAGTAATTGTGACCACCTTGTACCAAGGATAAATGGTCTTATTGTATACAAATTCATTAGTTAAAGGAACATAAATAGGGACAGAGTAGGAAGTTGGTGAGGGCTTGGAAAGAAAACTCAAAGCTGAGATCTGCCCCCTAAAGAGGCAATATTTTAATCAAATAATTATTAATATTGGATTGTTTATCTATATTTGTGAAGAATAGTAACAATTGGTATCAAAGCGAGGTTCTTAGGCCCTACCAAATGGCGGTGTTGCATTGGAAGGGAAAAAAAAAGAAAAAGACGGTGGAACTAATATTCTAGGGCATCCGAACGGATGACTCGCTCATTGACGATGGAGAGTGAAATTCCAATTTTTTGTCAAAATCTTCAATATATTTAGCACATCACTGCTACAAGACTACAATGCTCTAACTAAACAGCAATTAGATAGTTGCATTATTTATGTATTTCATTGACCCTTCTTCTCTTCCTATAGTTTCTATGGTGATGACGTATTCACAGCATTCTTGGCGTTAGATTCCATCATAGCCCTTGGGAATCATAGAGTTCATTGACCTCTAGCCCATGTCCATTTTTGGACTTTTCCCTTGGGCTCTTGGCATCTTTAGAGCATTAACCAGGCCTAGACACCGAGATTACATGGTGTCGTATTTTTTAAATGGATCTTAGAACTGATTTTAAGAACTAAAAAAGGATAATTTTATGAACAACCATTGATTTAAAATTTTTTCTTAAAGGGATCACCAATTTGAATCCAACCTTAAAGTGGTTGTTTTATGCCTCGGCGGACACAAATGGAGGAATGTGTTCCCCGATGCATACAACAATTAGTCAACATATAAACAAGATTAAGCAAAGGATGATGTTTGTATTAGGTGGCCACCTTATACTATACAAGTCACATACTCCTCTAAACTTTGTATTTGGAAATCTTATGATTGTATGAAAATCTATTTTCAACCGTAATTAAGAAATTTCAAATTTAAAAAAGTAAAAAGTTTATATAAGGATGCTAACTTATAATGTAGAACTACGGATACCCCTCAAAAATCCATTGGAAAAGGTAGTTTTAATGTTGAAAAACCCTTTGATTGATCATCTCGACATCGAGATGTATGACTATGAAAAGAAAAAGATTTTAAGTCTAAAAAATAGTGCATTTTACAACATATTATCTACACCGACCATTTTCGTGATTTTCATACGTTTATAGATTTACTTGATTTTAACCTTTTTTGAAATTTAAAATTTTATAATTAGATATAAAATAGATTTTGAGATAATCCTAAGTACATGTTACATCAAAATTATATACCATGATAAAATTTGAAGGTGCAGATTGAGCAGATCTATAAACACTTGAAAATATTGAAAATAGAAAGTTCAGATAACTCAAAAAAAATATTTTGAGTCTCAGATAATCTTAAGAATATTTTACACCAAAATTATATGTTATGATAAAATTTGGATATGCGCCTTAATTGGATTGTGTAAAGTTGCAACCTTATAGAAACCAAACCCTCAAAAAAATACAAACACAGGCACACACACACACACATGCACACACACACACACACACACATATATATATATATATATATATATATGGAAAAACCTAAAAAATGCCTATACGTGAAGTGCTATAGTGTTTTGCCACCATCATAGACTTGCTATGTCCGTGGCAGTTCATTGATGGTTCTACATTTTTTTTTTACCATCACGGACATACAAGGTCTGTAGTGGTCGAAAAACGTATGCCGCCCTATTTTTTCAGATGGTGATGAGCCTATATATATACATATATATATATATATATATATATATATATATATATATATATATATATATATATATATATATATATATATATATATATATATATATATATATATATATATATATATATATATATATGTATATATATATATGTATATATATATATATATATATATATATATACATATATATATATATATATATATATACATATATATATATGGGAATGGATTCTGTACGTCCATTAGCGGACTACTACAGTAAACGCCAATGGCCCAGAATGAATCTGGGCCGATCTGATTGTCAAAACCTCTTTTCATGTTTGAATTTTACTTTTTTTTTTAATAAATCCAAATAACTTGAAATTTTTAGGTGTATATTATTCTCATCAAGGCGAACCTAATAAAAATATAAAAACAATAATCTGCAAAATAAAATTGGTCAAAATACCCTGAAACTTTACAGGGGTATTTTGATCAATATTTTTTAATATTTTTGGAAGATTCACCTATTTTTTATTTACACACGCTCTAAATTTTAGATCAATCCAATTTGTAGAAAAGAAATTAAAAATCAAACACTACTGGACAGGATATTCGGGATCGTCAGATTAGCCCAGATTGAATCTAGGCCAATAACGTTTACTGTAACTGTACGCCCTTGAGCTGACAGGATCTTTTCCCTATATATATACATATATATATATATATATATATATAAAAGTAGAATTTGACATGGCCAAGTGTGATTTTGAACTTATTGTACTAAATGTAAATGTAAATCGTCTTGTTGTAGACGATCCCAAAAAAATATAGAAGCTACTTTGTTCTCACTTGGACATGGTTGCTCAGAACCTGAAAAGTTAATTATACTTGATTTTTCGTTACAAAAATACCCAATTCAAGAGAAAAAAAGTGAACCCGTATGTTCTGCACCACTTTTTAAGGGCGGTAGACTTTCTTGACCCTAATAATTTTAAAGGGTATAATATGTTAATCTTAATCAATCAAAATAAAGTGTGCCACAAAACCGTATTGCAAAATGTCGTTTCAATGCCAAAAACTTGTGATGGCCTAAAAATCTATCTTTACCAGTAATTATGAAAGTTAATAATGAGTTCATCATGTAAAAGACGCAAGGTTATCCCAAGATAGAGTTGACTACCCAACATAGACCCGTAGTCAGAGACATCTACATAAAGACATAGAACAGAAAGGGTAAAAGTAATAGGCATCCAAGAACTAGATAATGGAATTTAAAAGATGAGAAAATTGACTAATTCGAGAGAATTCACAATGACTCTATTCGAGAGAATTTAGGCGTAACACCATTATGCAATAAAATGAGAGAAAGAGTAGACTTAGGTAGGCTGATCATATGTGGCGCCGAACAAGTACAATACCTATTAGAAGGTGCGAATTAGTTTAAGTAGAAGGACTGAAAAGGGCAAGGCGTTTGCCCAAAAGGACACGGTTGGAAGTAGTCCGAAAAGATATGCAAACTTATGGCCTCACTGAGGATATGACCTGTAATAGAACAGAATGGAGAGCCATGATTCATATTACCGATCTCAATTAATTAGGATAAAGGGAAAAATGATGATGAATTATGAGTTCATCTAAAGGCCCCTGAAATTTATTAAAATGGAATAGTTTGGGTCCTCTGGTTTCGGGAACATATCGGGAATCAGAGCTACTCTTACTAGGAACCGACTGGCCAGTTATGTAAGTGCCATGTTCTCATATCTAAATTACTATTTTTCTTTTGAGTAATGATCCTATAAAACCCTCCCCCATTTATGTGCGTAGGACCCCAAAAAATCACCATTAAAGTTGACATGGATCTCTAAAAAAGTTAGAGTCTTGACTTTTCTATAAATCCGTGTCAAATTTAATAATGATCCTTTAGAGTCCTACACACATGAGTAGGAGAAGGTCTTATAGAATAATTTATCTATTTAATAATTTCTTATTTTTTAAAAAAATTAAAAATTAATAAAAAAATATTTTTAAAAAATATTAAATGTGCAGGCGCGACCCGACAATTCTATGTGACGCGTAGCCGACAATGTTTGAGAGAAGGGTGGGAGGTCCTTTTTATATAATTTGCCCCATAAGGCTCTTATGTATATCACCAATGCGGGACCAAACGCCCTTTGGATGGTTAATGTCCTTTGAATATGAATATTGGTACCTTTCTCCTTATCCAAAGCAACTTGTAAGCTCAGTATCTCCCGCTTTCTGCTTTGTTTTCTCATTTGGCCCTTTCCTCTCCCTCAGTACAACAATTTGATTGTTCCTCTACATCTCACACTTTCTTTCTCATAATTTGTTGTTTTATATTTTTTTCCCATTAGGTCTCTCTCCCTCCCTTTCTCATTAAATATAGTTCCCAAGATATGCAATCTTGTGCTTGGTTTTCTCATTTGGCCCTTTACTCTCCCTCTGTACCACAATTTGGTTGTTCCTCCATATCTCACACTCTCTCTCATAATTTGTTGCTTATTTTTTTTCCTATTGGTTCTCTCTCCCTCCCTCCCTCCCTCTCTGATTATGCCATAATTTCCAAGATATACAATCATGTGATAAAGAAAAACCAATGGAAAATATAAATACATAGCATAATTACCAAGAAATATTATCTTGTGCTTTCAAGACTATGGAAAACATAAATACAAAAATAGCAAAGAACATATTGAACATGCCAAAAGAAAGACAGTGGGGTTTCAAGAATATGGGCAAGAATTATAATGATTAATAGAGTAAGGAAAATACCGATTTAATGAATAGAAGGAAAACTCATGGGTTTCAAGAAGCATAGCATAGGACATGCTCTCTCCAATTCATGATCTTCACTAAAAATCACAAAATTACTATAAAGAACTTTATAAAAAGAAAATTCTTAGAAACGCTTATGGGCGAATTTGAGTAATGTTTCACCCCGAAATAGATATAGCATGTCCGTTGCGGTTTATACAAAAAAGCTGCAACGGCTCTACGACAGCTACAGCGGAATCCCATATTTTTTTGTGTGAAGAAACCCTACAACGGACATGCTATGTTTGTGGACATCTTCTAATCCACGCCGGTCGAAAAAATCGAATGGCACTGAGCCTATGGGTGAAAATACAGTTTATTTTCGCCCATAGATGTTGTGTAGTCTCTTCTTTTGTAAAAACACATTATTATAGTTAGTTTACAAATTTAGCATCAAATTCAATATCAACAAACACTCAAACAGGAAACGACATCTCCATATTCACTTTTTTGTAAAATAATTAAAATCCATATTGCATAGCCCCGATTTTTTTTTTTGAAATCCAAAATGCAATATTTGTAACAAATTTGAATATTTTTTTGAAGTACTTTTATTTTAGGCTAGAGTGGCCTGATCCAACCACTCCCCAAATCCAAATCGCCGATCGACTGACGTAAACTAGTTTTTTGGACGACCAATTTACCCCAACCAATCCGACATTTCAAACACTTGTGAACATTACTAAGGGCAGATTATTTTATTAAAGAAAGTGCATAAAGGACATAAAGAAAAGGATGTATTAGACGGTCAAAAATTATAGATTGAATCTCTAAGATGTCTTTTGTTGAACATATCTTCTATAAATATTTAGCCATGGCTAAAATTTGAGATATGTGGCATCCAGCATTTTTACTAGAGTACGCTTTTGTGGAGTGAGAGTAATGCAGATCAAAATTTGGTGGCAAAAAATTTTAATTTTATTTTTTGTCAATTTAATTTTTAGAGATTGGGTTGATTTTTTATTTATTTTGTTAGGAGCAATTTTTAGAAATAAGATTAATAAGGATATGTTTTAGTTAAGTTTAATGAAGTCTATATTTTAGGAAGTATCTTTTTTTAGCAAAGATAAGTTTTTAGTTGTATTTTAGTGTCCGTATTTTCTAGGCTGGTTTTCATTTAAGAAAGTTAGAGTATTTCTTTTAGAGTCTTCTTTTGAAATATAAAGGCAAGTACGATGTAGTTAGCTTGTTTGGAAGGTTATCTTGTAATTCATTTAGGAAAGTTTATCTCTTGTATTAGTTCGGGTAAAAGGTGTTTATCTTTAGTTTTTAAAAACTATATTTTGTTTTCTATTTTAAAGGGGGTGTTGTCTTTTTGTGTTGGGTTAAAACTACAAAAGATGATGAGTAATGTGGTGAAAATGATGTATTAGGGAATTGTAATTATCTTTTATGAAGTTGGATGGAAGAATATGGAAAGACTCTAGAGATAGATTCATTTTAGTTAGTTATCATTTTCAGTTTTTAGTAGGGAGATTTATTAGGGGTTATCTTTTGAGAGTCACATGAGGAGGTGATTTAAATGTACAAAAGGAAGCACACACCATGTAAAGGGGGATTGAATTTTGATTAATAAAGAAAGTGAATTCATGGAGAGAGAGAGAGAGAGAGAGAGAGGCCCTTTCAGGATGTTATTTCTTCTCTTGTGTTTATAGGCCCGTGCTGGACTACTCAGATCCGCACGTTTTGTTGTTTTTTCTTGGTGTTCATCGAATGGCATCATGCTCGTGGACAAGTTCTATGGTCGTGTATCAAGACTCCACCCTTATAGCGATAACCAATGGTTTAAAAACCGGATCGGTGACCCGGATCGGGCTTTCCAAAAACCGATCCGGATCGGCGAATCGGCGATCCGGATCGAAATCGGGTGAATCGGTCAGAATAAAGCTTCAAAAAAATCCGAAAAAATTATTAAAATTCATTATAAATATTGTTTTTTAGGAATTCAATAAAAAATGAGGGTACTCCATTAAGAATTTTCATGTTTTTGAATGAATATGCGAATATTGATATGTTCTTCCCCTGCATGAACCGCCATTCAACATTTAATTTACATCACACAAAAGGATAAACATAGAATTATCATGGAATAAGTATATCAACATACATGGACTACAATAAAGCATAAAATTAGTAACATACGATCTAAAAATAAAATGATAGACGACGTTGTTGTTCTTCTTGGTCACGCTGGTGCCATTGATTGAATTCATTTGACAATTCATTGATTCGATCTAAAAACGAATCATCGATATTAGCGGGCGTCTGACTATTTTCAAATCCCTGAGTGTTAGTGTTTTGTTGTGTTCCCAATCCAAAATCCCCGAAGCTTGTCCATCCTTCATGCTCACCTGCACTGTCGTGCTCATCCCTACATTGTTGCTGTTGGGACTCGATATGTGAATAATATGGCTGGGATAGGGTGGCCTCAGAATCATCATCTCTCTCATTTTCTCTTAGACCCCCTTCCCACTCTCCCTCATTAGGTGCAATATCACCGACATATTGTGGATACATTGGCTGGCTGCTTCTTCTTTCATGCCGCTCATCACTTTCTTCAATATCTTCATCACCGATAGCCTCAAGGAACGCTCTCTTGTGCAACACTGGCTCCTCCTCTTCTACTACCCATCGGTCTGCTGTGTCTGTGACAAATATTGTGTCTAAGTCTATCGGCCTATAGTCTTCAAGCTTCCTTCTTATTTGTCACTCTCTAAGGTTTAAATTATAATGAACGTAGACTAGTTTATGAAGCTTCTCAGAAGCGAGTCGATTCCTCCTAGTAGTGTGCAACCATTGGAACGTACTCCAGTTGCGCTCACAGCCAGTAGCAGAACATGTCTGGGAGAGCACATTGATTGCTATCCTCTTTAGGTGAGGTGCATCGGTACCATAAATCTCCCACCATTCAGCTGGATTAAAATGTAAAAAGCATTGTAAGGGCAAGAACAATTCATAAGATTAAATATATGAATAAACAAAATATTAGCGAGGGGATAACCTGGATCCATCATAGTTCGAGAATTTCTGGCAAGTCTAGTTCCGAAGGATCCTATAGCATCCCTATACATAGCAAGCTAGAACAAATATATTACGTTTTAGTGCATTATTCCTCACAAATATAACAACTCAATCAAGTTCTTATCCAAACATTAAATAATACCTCTTGTATTGCTGTTACTTGGTTTCGATGGCTTCTTTCCAACCTTGCAATAATATATCTGACCCCTTCCATAATCTTGTGGGGTTGTTCAGGTGTCAAATAGAAAAATTTTGGGTTGAAGTAGTAACCTAAAAAATATATAGGTAGAAAAATGTCATTTACAATTTCATAAAAAAATGATTTAAACTGAAACATTGTAATGATATAAATATATATTTACCAGCATAATGAATTGGACGTCCGAATTTGGTGTTCCACCTCTTTTCTATAATCTCGATCACTTTGCTAGCAAAATTACACTTCTCCCCAATAGTTGATTTCGCCCTCTCAATACCTTCATAAAGGATACCCATGGTAGCTTTCTTATCAGCATCCACCATTCTTAACACCATGACCAAAGGGGCAGTGGCCTCTACAACACTGGAACATCGAGACCAGAACAGCCTACTTGAGATTATGTTGTCCACTTTTATACCGGTACTAGACTTCGAGAGGCGGTCATTTAACCACTCTTCACAAGTAAACAATCTCTTTAATGCACCTTCAGATTGTCGAATGGAGTCCACAGCTAAGTAATCGGTCGCAAAGCGGGTTATGGCAGGCCTGATTATCTCTTTTTTCTTAGAGTGTTCTCTAAACAGAAATAATATTTTCTAGTGGTTGTATATAAATCTCGACACCAACCTTGCTTCATCTAGAGTCTCCTTCACAATTTTGATCTCACTGATTTCCTCTAACATAAGATCGATGCTGTGTGCAGCACACGGGGTCCATACTAGATGCTTCCTCTTATCCATCAACTTGCTGCCCGTAGAAACACATGCACGCGCATTGTCCGTAATAAACTGGACTACATGCTTATCCCCCACCTCCTCCACTATCTGATCATATAGTCGTACGTAGAAGTTTGCATCCTTCTTCGTCCCTAATACGTCTTTGCTAGACAAAAAAGCTGTACCTTTTGGGGAATAGGCCAAGAAGTTTAAAAACTCCTTTTTGCTAACTTTATTCAACCAACCATCACTCATGAGAGTAATTCCTGTCCTTGGCCAACTCTGTTTATATTCTTCAATCCACTTTTTAACTTCTTCTACCTCTTCGTCTAATATTGGCCCACTGAGCTCATATGCCGTCGGGGGTTTTACCCCGGGCCCGGCTCTCTGGATTGCACTAACCATAGGTGGAAAATATGGGCTATTGGCTGCATCAAAGGGATTCCCTTTATCGTAGAACCATTTACCAACATATCTCCCTAACATGTTTCTTGCACCTTTAACCATGCCTTTTAGGGTCATCTGTTGTGACTTAGGCTTTGAGAGAAATGGGTCTTTACAACCATGATCTGCAATACTGGCACTCCTAGGTAACTTAGAAACAATTTCTTCAACAACTGATTCTTCTTGATATATATTGCCACCAACTCCTCCATACATATTTGAGCTGGGCCCGCCATACATGCTCGAGCTGGACCCGCCATGCATATCTGAACTAGGCCCACCATGCATATCGGAGCTAGGCCCACCATGCATGTCTGAGCTAGACCCACTAGGCATTCTAAACCCACATTCCCTCTGATATTGTTCATGTAAACTCAATCTTGTGGCTATGTCCAGCTCATTATTATATTGCTCTTCTAGGTCATAATTATATTGCTCTTCTGTATCATTTCTGCTTGATGGTGTATATAAACTAGCTATCTCCTCATTCATCCTATGTTTGGCAATTTTTTTACCTTTGCTAGCATTAAGAATTGCCACCATCTGTTTTTTTACATTACTAGGGATACTAGTGCATGCAGAAACTTCTCCCTTAACCCCTGTCAAGTGTTGCTTGAACCTATGTACCCCACTACTTATCACTCTTTAACAGTAATTACAAATAATTTTGTCTTTCTTGTTGGGATCAAGTCTGACCCCATATTGCCATGCAGGGTCTTCTGTAGATCTTGACATGATTCAACTGTTTTAAGATGTAAAAAGTTTAAATTAACCTGACAGTTCAAAAAGAAAAATAATCACCATATGTAGTGATAATATGTTGCGGTAGTTCATGTAGTCATATTCGTTGTTATTTGTTATTGCAAAATACCTTTTTTGACAATAATATTTTCGTACATATCAATTACAAACATTTAGAATAATACAAAATGCAAGCTCCAAACATGGCTACAACTCAATTATCAAGAACATACATTTTTTGCATTAAAAAATTAATAATAAAAACAATTCTTCAAAGAGCCGGCTAACATCAGTCATTCCAACTAAAAAATCCATGAACAACAGATAAAAAAAATACAGTTTTGTATTGAAAACATAATAACATGTATCTTTTTGCATAAATAATCCATCAACATACAATTTTTTCAACAAAAACTTTCACAATAAAAATTTAAAATATGGTTTAATACCTCATGATCATTAAAACCTTGTAACGATTTTCACATCTTTTCTGAAAATCATCAATTTTCAAAAAATTCGATCTTGAAAAAAAAAAAAAAAAAATTACAGCAAACTCAAACAATAAAAATTAAAAATTGGGTTTAAATGTTTAATACATCATGATAATCAAAACTTTATCACGATTTTCACATCTTTTCGAAAAATCATCATTTTTCAAAAAATTCGATCATGGATAAAAAGAAATAAAAAAAAAAAAGTACAGCAAATTTTCAAAAAATTCGATCATGGATTAAAAAAAAAAATTAACAAATTTTCAAAAAGTTCGATCATGGATTAAAAAAAAAAAATCATAAATTTTCTAAAAATTCGATCATGGATTACAAAAAATTCGATCATGGATTACAAAAAATTCGATCATGGATTACATAAAATTCGATCATGGATTACAAAAAAAAAAAAAAACATAAAAAAACAAAAAATTCGATCGTGGATTACAAGAACAGAAAAAAACAATTCGATCATGGATTACAAAAAATTCAATCATGGGTTACAAAAAAAAAAAAAAAACACAAAAAATTCGATCATGGATTACAAGTAAAAAAAACAAACATTTCGATCATGGATTACAAAAAAATCGATCATGGATTACAAAAAATTCGATCATGGATTACATAAAATTCGATCATGGATTACAAAAAAAAAAAAAAAACATAAAAAAACAAAAAATTCGATCGTGGATTACAATAACAGAAAAAAACAATTCGATCATGGATTACAAAAAATTCAATCATGGGTTACAAAAAAAAAAAAAAAACACAAAAAATTCGATCATGGATTACAAGTAAAAAAAACAAACATTTCGATCATGGATTACAAAAAAATCGATCATGGATTACAGAAAATTCTATCATGGATTACAAAAAATTCGATCATGGATTACATAAAATTCGATCATGGATTACAAAAAAGTCGATCATGGATTACAGAAAATTCTATCATGGATTACAAAAAATTCGTTCATGGATTACATAAAATTCGATAATGCATTACAAAAAAAAAAAACAAAAAAAAACAAAAAATTCGATCGTGGATTACAAAAAAAAAAAAAAACAATTACATCTTGGATAACAAAAAATTCAATCATAGATTACAAAAAACTCTATCATGGGTTACATAAAAAACAAAAAACAAAAAATTCGATCTTGGATTACAAAAAAAAACAAACATTTCGATCATGGATTACAAAACATTCGATCATGGATTACAAAAAATTCTATCATGGGTTACAAAAATAAAAAATAAAAAATAAAATTCGATCATGGATTACAAGAAAAAAAAACAAACATTTTGATCATGGATTACAAAAAATTCGATCATAGATTACAAAAAATTCTATCATGGGCTACACAAAAAAAAAAAAAAAAAAAAAAAAAAAAAAAAAAAAAAAAAAGATTGTTTTTCACAGAGTCATTTTACATAAGCGATTTTAACTAAAAAATTCACCTCCAAGTGAATAAATTACATCCAATTGACTATATTTTCTGATAAACAACAATATAAGGAATCAAAAACCTAAATTTTTAACACATTATTTCTAATATATCATGAAAACAAAATCAAAAGGCGGAAAAAAAAAAAAAAAACAGCGGAATTTGGTTCCGCAGACAACTCACTGTTCATATCAAATTTCTTGCTGTAATTGACCAGATTACGTAAAATTGAAAATTTTAAATCATACTAGACACAATAAAGATTAAAAACCCTAATTATTGAACTCATTTTGTTCAAAATATGCCGTGAAATAAATCAAATGGCGGAAAAAAAAAAAAACCCAAAGTTCTTACTTGTTTTTGTGAACCGAAGCCTTCAATCTCCAAAAAACTCTGTTTTTCTCAACGATTATCACAAATTAGTAACAAAAGCTTTTGATTCACAGCTTTAAGATCAATATGCCTACAATTTTTGAAAGATTCATGCCCTATTTGGCATGAAATTTCAAAAATGGCGGAAACCCTAAACCCCGAATTTTTCTTGATCCAAAAACAACCAATTTTTCCACCATTTAATCCTTGAAAAAGCTGAATAAAGCTGTTTACAGCCTGCAAAACAGATCACATGCCGAAAAAAACAAAAAAAATGATCAAAAAATGACAAATTTGAAAAAATCCGTGAAGAACACTGTGCAACCCGTGTTCTTCACGGACTCGCCGATTCCGCACAGTGAATCGGCGAGTCACTGTGCGGAATCGTCCGGTTCTCTCTAGAACCGGACGATTCCCGGTTTTTGAACCGATCCGGTACCTTTTTCGTGAATTCCGAGTCGAATCGGGCGAGTCCGGTTCGACTCGGCGATTTTTAAAATTCTGGCGATAACAAAACCTCCGAGCACTCCAAGAGATAGAGAACAAAAGTTTGAGAAGGCAAGTAAAATAGCTAACCCTGTGCTTAACGTAAAAACTAGCTTCGACACACCATGATGATGGTAGAAAATTGGATGCGATTTTCGAGAACCCATCCCATGCTAACGCTTTGTGTTGAAAACAGATGGTCGGGAGATTGATCTACCTAAGTTTGATGAAGAACCAGTTGAAGATGAAGAACATGTAGTTTTGGATCTTCAATTGCAATCATTATTCTTGGAAGTCGCAGGTTACCCCATCTTTGTTGAAGTTCCTGTTTTTTTATGAAGAACAAGAAAAAAGGAAAGAAGTTATCTTTGAGGTAGCTGGGATATCTAATTTTGTAATCGATAGAGAGATAGAAACTCAAAATCTTTATTTGAACCCAAAGGAGATCGAGCATTTGGAGATGCATACCAAATAAACAGAAGCATATGTGATGTGCCCTAACGTGAAGCAAGAGAAATTTCAGCAAGTTTATGTGGTTGAAAAATCAATATACAACGACGCTTTCCTCGAGGGTTTCATAATTTCAGTGCACCATTGTTGTGACTTGATCAATGCAGTAAACCATAGGTCACATGATCATTTTTTCAATATTCAGGTTGAAGAAGGTGGCGTGACTACTACAAATTTTATCTTAGTGTATTTTAAAATTCGAGGATGAGTATTCTCCAACTAGGGGAGAATGATACAGATCAAAATTTGGTGGCTACAAATTTTAATTTTATTTTTTGTTAATTTTATTTTTAGAGATTGTGTAGACTTTTTATTTATTTTATTAGGATGAATTTTTAGAAATAAAATTAATAGGGATTTGTTTTAGTTTAGTTTAATAAAGTCTATATTTTAAGGAGTATCTTTTTTTAAAGATAAGTCTTTAGCTGTATTTTAGTGTACGTATTTCTAGACGGGTTTTTATTTAGGAAAGTTAGAGTATTTCTTTTGATTTCTTCTTTTGAAATAAAAAGATAAGTATCATGGATTTAGCTTGGGAGGAAGGTTATCTTTTAATTCGTTTAGGAAAGTTTATCTCTTGTATTAGTTGGGGGTACAAGGTGTTTATCTTTAGTTTTTAGGAAATATATTTTGTTTCCTACGTTAAAGTGGGTGTTATCTTTTTGTGTTGGGTTGAAAGTAGGGAAAATAATGAGTCAAATTTATCTTTTGTATTAGTTGAGGGTACAAGGTGTTTATCTTTAGTTTTTAAGAAATATATTGTATTTTAAAGGGCGTGTTATCTTTTTGTATTGGGTTGAAACCAAAAAAAATTATAAGTCACACAAGTCGAAAGGTAAAGTAGGGAGTCCTAATTATCTTTTAGGAAGTTGATAGATGAATACTAAAGGAATCTAAAGATAGATTTATTTTGGTGCGTTATTGTTTTGAGTTCTTAGTAGGGAGATATATAGTAAGAGTCACGTGAGGAGAAGGAGGCACGTACTATGTAAAAGGGAATTTAATTTTGATGTATAAAAAAGTGTTTGTTTGGAGAGAGAAAGGCCCTTTTTGGGGTGTTGTTTCTTATGTTGTGTCTATGGGCTCGTGCCTGACTACTTGTGATTCCATTCTCGTTTTTATTTCTCTCTTTAAAAAGCTATTGATTTTTGTCGGTATTGTTTGCCGGTAAATTTTATAATGTGTCAAAGAGGCTTTAGGGTAACATATCCTAAAGAAGGAGGAGGTTTGAAGTAATTTTCTTGATTAGACGATCACTAACTTATATTTGGTTTTATGAATAATAATTTTGTCAGAAAATTAATCAGAAACTCAAATTGTAGGATTTTTTCTTGAAATAGGTCTTTTATGCCATTGAAATTGTGTATGTCATTTCTCGTATTAGTAAATCTATCGGGGAATAGTTTTTGGAAGCTAAAACAACGGATGTCAGAACAAACGTCTAACGAAGGGCCTTTTTGGATCCTTGGAAAAATTCTCTTATTGTAATGTGATGGATCCACTTATGTTCTTTTACATCTTTCACATTATTAAATATTTCAACCTCTTCTTGCAACGCTTTTTACATTTTACCATAATTCTAGTATACCTTGAGAAAATAGCTATCAAGGTACTTCCTCTTTGTCGTTCAGCCATTGGGTGTGAGTGAAATTGAAGTACTAATGGTTGAACACTCGTAAGAGAAATCAAATGAATTCATATTGGCTTTGAAAGGTCATTTTTGTTCATTAATATTTGAACTTCTAAGAGTGATATTGAATAGGAAAATGAGTAGCACAACCTAGTTGATCTAGATGCAAAATTGAATGGAGATATAACAAAGGAGTAATTAATAGATTTGTCTCAACAACTTAACAAGTAGAGTGAACGCGGAGAAGAAGCATTTAGTATTTCTTTTTGGTATTAGGTTGCATCTTGAAAATTGTATGCGCTAGTTTTGACAATATATGATCCAGTCTGATTGTGAAACAAATGTACGGACACTGTTAGCATGCGGGCTAAGCCCTCACATGTTGAAATGTGGCGCCTCTTAAAAATCTATTTTAAATATGAATTTTTGGACTCAAATTTTAAGGACATATAATCTCTAACATGGATATCATGAATAGGAATAAATAAATAAATTTGAAAAACTAGAAATAATAATTCTATTAAGAAAATATTTGGACCGTTAGTTTCTATTGTTTTTAGATGGATTGGCTACTTGCATCCATCTTTAAGATGGATGCTTTACTGTTCTGGACCACATATGTAGAAATGTGGTCCAGCTCACATGAAACAATTTTCCTAAATGTAATGATCAACAAATACCCGAAAAAAGAAGACATGTTACTATGGAAAAAGTTTATATATAGCTAGAACCTTAAAATGTAGAAGTAAAGATGCACCTCAAATATCTATTGTAAAAGGTTGTTTTAATGTTGAAATATCATCCAATTGTTCATCTTCCCATTGAGATACATGAATATGAAAAAAAAAAGAGTTTGAGTCTAGAGATAGTGCATTTTGCAACATATTGTCTAAACCGTTCATTTTCAATATATTCATATGTTTATAGATCTATTTTGATTTTAGCCATTTTTGGAGTTTAAAATTTTATAATTAGATATGAAAATAGATTTTGAGATAATCTTAAAAGAAATTTACCCCAAAATTATATGTTATGGTATGATAAAATTTCGAGGTGCGCCTTAATTGGATTGTTTAACGTTGCAACCTTACAGAAACAACAATTTTCTAAAACAAAGAAATCCATAATACCTTTTTCTTGGAAACCCAATAAAAAGGATTTATAATTTTTTTTTAAATTTTTTTGAAATTTTCTTGAATCCAATTTGGCTTGAATTAGGTTATCCACGAATCGGGAACACGAATTAACGATCCAAACCTTCCCTAATTGGGAAGCACGAATATTATTTTGGACTTGAGCAACAATTATGAATGTTATTTTCCTTGTACTTCACCTAAACCATTAAATAATATGAATGATACGTATCACCTTCCACTCTTAATAAATTTAACAATGGTGTCATGCCTAATAATGTCATAGCGAATAAATTAATAAACAGTGACAGTTAATTTAACTAACTGGTTGACATTGGGATCAATTGCCAATAACAAGCGACAAGTATCTATGAACCAGTTTCTTATTATATGTCCTAGTAACTAACGAGAGGAAAAGAACTTGCCCCGAACCCCATATATACTAAGCTCCTCTTGCAAATAAACACACAAAAAAATCCAGACCTATTTCCTTTCACCCCAGCAAAAATCAATCCCATTTCTCTTCAACATGGGTTCTCAATCTCTCATGAAAGTACCAGTCCTTGATTTCTCAGGAGTCTTGAAGCCAGGAACTGAGAGATGGAAAACGCTGACACGAGATGTGCGAGAAGCTGTTGAAGGCCTAGGGTGTTTCGAGGCCGTGTACGATACCAACTTCCCGGATTCTCTGCAGAAGGAATTCTTCTCTGCTATGAAGGAACTCTTTGATCTTCCCCTGGAAACGAAGATGAAGAACCAATCTGAGGTTCTTGCCCATGGATATTGGGCGCCCAAATCACATGCTCCTTTATATGAAGCCACTAGCATCAACCATGCCGAGCAGTTGGAGAACATTGAGCAGTTTACCAACCTCATGTGGCCCCAAGGACACCCCAAGTTCAAGTAAATTCATTCACATCATTAAAGGGTTGACCCATTTTCATAATTTTCATGAATTGGGTTTTGGTCAGGCATGAAAAGATGTTGTATTTTACATTGAATGTCAATTTCCGGGTTCAATTTTTTTTTTTTTTGGGACAAAAAAGTTAACTTTTCTTTACGGAATTACATAAATTACAAAGAGCATTTGATCACCGTCACAACCCAGGACATTTTTGTATGCTAAAGTAACCATTTCTGTAGATGATCTATCCCCATCAAATTAGTTAGAATTATAACCCTCCTTTTTCACCTTTTTCCCCTCTTTTCTTTTCTTCTTTTTTTCGTTTTCTTTTGCCTTTTTTCTTTGTAATTTCTCATTTCTCAATAAAATTACCGTTAACACTCAAAAAAACAAATATAACCATTTTTGACAAAACACCTTTGTATTAGTTAGAACTAAACTTTATGTGATTTGGGTAGTTCTAAAGAAGATTTTTTAACTTCCAGAAGATTTTTTAACTTCCCAATTTTCCTTTTTTTAAAGAAATACTTGAATCACTTTTGATGTAGAAACGCTTAGAAAATGCGTAGAAAATATAAAACAAATAGTGAAAATCCCAAAAAATTGGAAAACACAGTTATATTATTTATAATTAAGAATTATATGATTTTCATAATTCTTATGAGATTTAGGAACAAGGTTTTCAAACTCTGGTGAGTCGACTCGGCCTCGACCGACTAACAGGGTGAACAAGAATCACTGAAAACATGGAAGAATCGGTTCAAAAAATGTGAAAATCACCCGAGTTTTCGTATTTGCCATGCAAAACTCCTTTGTTGTAATACGGAAACTATTGTAAACTAAAAATATTAACATTGTGAGTGATTTTTATCGATTTTTAGAATCTTTCCATGTTTTTATCAACAATATTATGTTTATGTTAAGATTTGGGTCCATCAAAACCCAAATCGAACAACATTTATTACGAAATTATTAGGTTTCTAGGGTTCTTCGTTCATAAAAAAACAAATCTGCCAATCTCTTCCATTCTTTCTTATTTATTCACGAAATTAATTGATTATGGGTTCATTTTCAATCTAATGAAGTTATCTACAAAATCCCTCTACGGATTCTCGTGTTTTTTTTGTCAAACCTCATTGTTCTTGTTGATTTCTACACCAAATTGAAATTATTTTGGCTTGTTTTGAAGCTTTTGAAATAACCTTCAACAGCCCTATATAAATTAATGGTTTTATTTTGTCATTTTCTACTAATTTTGTGCATCAAAGAGCTAACATCGTTAGTGTGTGAAAATATTGTCAATTTTATTATATCTCTCTAATTTCTCCATAGTTTTTTATGATGTTTAGTTTATTTTGAAGCTTTTGAAATCAACTTCAAAAGTCCTATGCAGATTCATGATTTTTTTGATAAAATATTGACTGATTTTGTGCATCATAGAGCTAATATCGATCAACAATAAAAAATTTGTAAAATCTAAATTTTTTTTCTAATTTATCAATAATAATATTCTGATTATTATTATTATTTTAAGATATTGAAATAACTTGAAAACCACTATATTGCTTTGTGTTTTTTTTCAGTGTTCGCAAAATCAAACTGGAATGGTTAACAACACATAGGCCCTGAAGTGGTTTAACCAGTCTAACCGGTAAACCATCTTATTTAACCATTCTAACCGCATATAAAAAGATTGGTATGTGAAAAAACCTAGGCGGTAAAAAAATTATTGAAAAAATAAAAAAGTTACAAAACAAAAAGTCAACTAAAATATGAAAAGCATATAAATAATGATTAAAACAAAACACATTCAAATGAAGTTAAAAATTAATGAATTTTAATGAATCGATTTTTTAATTAAAGTGAGTATTAATGACCAAAACAATTTTTAATCCTTACCATAACATAAAAAAATATGGAAAATACATTACAAACCAAATTCCTTCTTTTTTGAGAATTTATATACAGTTTTTTGAAATTTTTTTAGATACCTGTTGATCACCAAAAAGCCCAAAATCGGAACCGGTTAGCAGTTGGAACGCCCAGTTTTTCCAACATTGGTTTTTTTTGCTTCAATATTGATTGATTTATTACATCATAGATATAATATCATAGTCATATTTAATTAATTACAAAAATAAATGTCACTTTTGCTAGAATGTGCAAGCATTTTTATCTCTTTTCAGATATGTAAGATTGGTTTTTAATTATGAAAAAATAGGGGGTCATATTTTAGAATTCACGAGATGTAAGAATTATTTTTTTTTAAAGAGTTAAGATAAAAAGAGTTCCGAAATAAAATATAGCCCCCTCCGTCAATTGAACTCAATACCTCTTATAGACTCAGGAAACATAATTTTTTTTAAGAGCGTTATAGAAAAAAGAGCTCCAAAATAAATACAAACATTTAAGAAATATACAGTTAAAAAATATATTTTTAATAGAGTTATGAAAAATAACCGTAATGATGGCTAGTCTTTATCGGGACATTCCAAATGGCGGGTAGAAGACAAGAGACAGCACACTAACACAAAGCCTAACGCACGATTTGTAATTAAAATTAGCTGCTCGTTTTATATATACACCTGCTTTGTATGATTTTTTGTTAAAAAAAATGAGCTTGTTTAGAAACATCCCTTGTTTCCTTTTTTTCTCAGAAATATGTCTAAACAAAACTTTAGCAATCTATTTTTCATAAAACATTTAAGTTTTCTAACGATTGTTGGTTTTGTTGGCCATAGCGAGACGGTAAAGACAGCAACAGAGAAGATAATAGAGGTTTCTAGACTAATTCGAATAATGGTTTTGGAGAGTTATGGTGTGGAGAAATACAATGATGACCTTGAGAGAACCACAAATTATCATTTTCGCATGATGAAGTACACGGCCCCCAAAGGAGACAACCAAGTGAAGGGCTTGCATGATCACTCTGACAAGAACATGATGACCATACTGTGCCAAGACCAAGTCGGTGGTCTCGAGGTGCAATTTAAAGATGGATCCTGGTCACCAGTGGTGCCCTCGGGAGGAACTCTAGTTATCACCATAGGTGATACTTTCATGGTTGGTCTCGTTGTCTCTCTTAATACATAGGAATTGTCAATATTTCATGATACTTAAAAGTACGAAGGTTAATGTTTCAATGAGTTATTATAAACTATGTTTCTTTTATTTTAAAGGAAGAAAAATTTTATATAAAGCTGAGAATTTAAAGAATTAACTTAGAGCCTACCTCAAAAATTTCACTAGAAGAGGTTGTTTTGATGCCCAATTATTCTCAAATTAATCATCTGGATATCAAGTTGCATGATATGAGAAAAAAATGGATTTCAAGTTTTTGAAATTATATATTTTATAATACTTTTTTGAACCGTCAATTTTCAAGTTTTCATATATCTGCTCAACTTATATTGTGTTTAAAACTTTAAATTTTATAATTAAATATGAAAATATATTTTAAGGTCATCACAAAGATTTCCAGTATTGAAACCCCATTTTTTGGCACTATTTGAAGTTGCACTTTACTTTGATTGTTTAGAGCCTCAGCTCTATACAAACCACACCCTTTAAAAAATTAATTTTTGTGGGATATTTCTCTTTAAATAAGAGTACAAAAGTACTGATATTTGTGGCATTTGTTTTACCCAAAGTTTGCATAAGCACTCAATTCATCGAGACAATCAATCTTAAAAAAAAAAATTCAATTTGCACCTTGGATACAATCAAAATAAGTCCCCATCCAATAACAAATCTAAATCGTCCATATGGTGAAATTTAAGATCTAGGCCTCTAGGAAATCAAAATCAACTATTTTCATATTTATGATTCTTCATCTAATAATAACAAAGTCTATCTACAAAATCTAGAGAAAGGAAACAAATCCTTCTAAAGCTCTAACATGTAAAATAGATGGCCTATTTTAAGTTAGTTAAAAAATATTTTCTAAGTTGTATTTTTCCATTTTATTCTTTTGTGATCGTTGACCAAAATAAAAAGAGTATATGTTTGAAAAACATGGTCAAACAAATAGTGCAAGCATGGTTTTTTTAGATTGTTTCATTATATTATGATAAAACCATTGCATAGAATCAATCAACCATTTCATGTAATGGTTGTATAGTAATATATGGAAACCACACATCTAGAAATCTATATTTGTACCATTTGATGACCCAAAAAATTGCACATACGTATTCCCATACCAATAGTCAATTTAAAAAAAAAAAAAAAAAAAATCAATTTACATCATAGATATGGTTAAAATGAGTCCCTTCAAACAATGAATCTAGAATATCCAATTGGTGAATTTCAAGATCTAGGCATTTACGAACTCAAAACTATTTTTTTAGTTTTCAATATTGTTCATCTAATGATAACATAGCTATCTAAGACAAAAGGAAATGGGAAAAATCTTCATAAGTTTTGGATCTAAGATCTTAACAAACTAGAAGGCTTATATTAATCGGGCTAAAAAGATATTTTCCAGGTGTGTATTCAAATTTTGTTTTTATGTGATTACTCATTGGAATAAAATAGTGTATATTTAATATGGGATTGTCTACAAAGACACCATTTATCTTTCGTACATGGAGGTCATAATCCTTCCCACTCATTAGATATCAAATATGATGGCTTGGGGTGAGTTACGAAGTTCGAGAATTTCTTTCTTGGGAAAATTTCGTATAGAACCCTTATTCCTTGTATTATTTCATAGTAGACCCTCCTTCCGCTTTTCTTCCAAGCAGCATAAGAAAACCCCTAAAGATTTCACCATACGCCCTCATCTCTTATCTCCCTCTTTTATTGACTTTTGATCATAAAAATTAGCTCCAAAAAAGTTTTTTATACCATTTCAACTCTAAAACGTTTTTAATGGGTAGAAAGAGAAAAAGAGGGTTAAATTTTTTTTAGGATGAAATGATAAAAAAAATATTTGTTGGGGCTAATTTTTATGGTCAAAAGTCAATAAAAGATGGAGATAAGAGATAAGGGGGTACGGTGAACTTCTTAGGGATTTTCTTGAAAGAAAACGGAAAGAGGGTCTACCATGAAATAATATGAGGAATTAGGGTTCTATACGAATTTTTTCCTTTTTTTTTTTTTGGAACTTTGTGTCCATTAAGTGATACCCTTACAACTATCCATTTTGAAATTTAAAGGAAAAGAATGATTGTGACAACCATGTACAAAAGATAAATGGCCTCTTTCTAGACAATCCCATCATATAATTAGAATTACAATTGTAGGTATATTATTTAGATTAGATTATAAATACTGAATTTCAAATCAGATTATAAAGTCCTAAAAATTGTGCATCTTGAAACATATTATATAAGGTGTCTATTTTAAGAATTTTTTAAGTATTTTTAGATTTACTCAATCTAAACCACTAGTCGACTTTAAATTTTATAGTTTGGTTTGAAAATAAAAGTCTAGGTCATTGAAAGGGTTTTTTATTTTTTTTATCAAAACTACATCTTTTACCAAGATTTATATGCGCGCCTTACTTTGATTGTTTAAAGTTTACACCCTATACAAACCACACCCTATTACTACTATGTGTATGATAAAAACAAAAGAAAATTTATTAGTATTTATAATCATATAATATGTGATTATCTTTGAAATGCCCACATCCATGTTGATCCTGTCCTATGTAACAGACCATACAGACCATCATACCCGTAGACAGCCGGAATCAACTCTTGCATGTGCCGATGATGGGCAATGACAGTTTAGATTTAGATTTAAAGGTCACTTTGTCTCAAGAAATTGTAATTGTAATGATTCTCAGTTTTACGAGTTTCTTTTCAATGAGCCATAGCTTCTTTTAGAATATAGTTAGTTTTCTCTTATTCAAAATCTAGTTAACAAACATATTTTTTTGTTGCATTCATTTTTCTGAATATTCATTTCAGGCATGGACCAATGGTAGGCTTCATCCTGTACGACATCGGGTGATGCATAAGGGATACGAGGACAGATATTCTTGTGGGATATTTTCATTCCCAATTCCAAATGTATTGATTGAGGCCCCCCAAGAGCTCGTGGACGAAAATCACTCTAAGCTTTTTAAACCCTTCGACACTCATGCATACTATAAGTTCTACTACTTCCACAGGACAAATCAGAAGGAGTATGGCCTCAAGGAATTTGCAGGCATCTAGACACACTCTCAATTATGATTTGCTTAGACACTTTTCTTTGGTTCCAATGTCTATGGCACTGATGGTAGTTGTTTTACGTCTTGTTTCCTTCGTAATTGTGAGTTATCAATATTATTAAATCAGTTTATGTGGTCGATCAACCCACTGCCACTTTCAGCTTTACTATCAGTGATATACTAGTGGTCACTGTTTACATGCAATTCTAAGACTGACCGGACTGATCTGATCCGTCAGAGGTTGTGTCCAAACTCATATTTTCAAAAGTCAAAATATGAATTTAAACAAACCCATTCCTTACGAATTTGCGGCCGAGGTCAACGTAGGTTGTGTAGTATCCAAAAGAATCAGAAATAAAGGTAAAACAAGAAGAAAATAAAAACTAAACAAGAATAATAGATCTACAACGAAAATAAAGACGCATGCAAGAAAACAATGAGAAATAATAAAGAAAACTAAAACAAAAGAAAAAAACACCAGCAGCCGAAGTTGGCCCTTGATCAGATGGTGAAGAAAAACTCCTTATTCCTTGATCTTCAACATTGATGACCTTGAATGGATGTTCTTTGGGAAAGATAGTCATTCCTAAGAATTTACAACTAGGGCTATTGATTGAAAAGGTTTGTTTATATTTATGTTTCCGCAGAGTTGGAGTTCCTATATCTAGGGCTTCATAGTTCTAGGCCTAGGGTTTCAAAGTTGGAGCATTCTAAGACTACGAATCGTAGTTAGGGTTTCTATTCACCAGTAGGTCCTCCAAATTGGCTCGAAAAACATCAATTTATAAGCTAAAATCATCCCAAAAACAAGACAGCGGTTAATTAGGACACAATGAAGGCTGACAAATATCAACAACACAATAAGCGTCGTTGAACTCTCTGTGTCTAGGAACATGATATGAATCTATAGTCACCCTTTTTTGAGTTGAGGGAATTCCAAAAAGCCGAAAGCCTGAAATTGTTGGTACCATGATCTAGTCACTTTTGTGAACTTAAAACCTACACTTTGGAACCATCTAGTACCTCAAGTTCATCATCCTAAGCATCCTTACACCTAAGAAACATCAGAAACAGAGACATATACAATTCTGAAACCCATAACTTTGAAAATTGATATCCTAAAGTCCATGGCTTTTCAATCCCAAAAAAATTATTCAAATTAGTCCAATTTGGATATAAACTTGTACGAAGACGTAATAATCTTTCCAATGGTTCACGGATCATTCAAATTCAATATATAGTTTGGATGTTATGACCATAACAAGATTGTTTCCAATAATTCCGTTTTCGTCCATCCGCCACAAAGGTTTAGTTGATGCAAAAAACATATGCAAATTGCAACAAAGGGTTTGATGCATGCAACTAAAGTCCATTCGTAGAGCTTGTTTTGGACTAGACTTTCTAGTTAATTCCCCTGGCTATGACAAACACATTTACGCATGCAAATAACCTTTAATCGCAGACCCATAACTGCCCGAAATTCCTCAAAAACGTCTGAAAATCATGGTCTTAGTGTACACGTCCCCATAGTCTTTAGGGTACATGTCCCCCATGGTCTTCAGTGAGAAGAGCTCACAATCTTAGGTTTTTTCTATAAATAGACTGTTTGAGGGTCTGGAAGGATTCCATTTGACCCAAACCCCAATTCTACCAAAAAATCCTTTAGCCCTATGCCAAGAAACCCTAACATCAACCTATACCTATCCCCAGACCTCTCTAGGCCTTCCTACCCACAAAAAGCTAAGACCACCACTATAACCGTTAGATGGACTTCAAAAGCCTTAAAACTACATTAGGGGTCATCATTAGACTACCGTAGACCATGCTGGATCATACTTTCCTCAAAGAACCATCTTTGACTCCGATTAATCCCTAACAGTGAGCATATCTGGTTTATCTCTCCAAAAGGCAACAGGGACGACCCTCCTCTCTCTCTCGCTATATATATATATATATATATATATATAGTAATGATCTTATGAGACCCTCCCACATCTATAGGTGTAGGATCCCAAAGGATCACCATTAAATTTGGCACAGATCTCTAGAAAAGTTATCACATGGATGTGGGACTTGACTTTTCTAGAGATCTGTGCCAAATTTAATGGTGATCCTTTGAGGTTCTACACAAATGAGTGTGGGAGGGTCTCATAGGATCATTATTCATATAAACCATTTTTTTGACATTTGTATGCCCCCAAAATTTTCACACACATTCTCTTTATCCTCATAATCCATCCTACGAAAAAACATTCAATTTGCACCCTAGATATAATCAAAACTATTATCTTCCAACAATGAATCTTGACTGTAATTTCAAGATCTAGGCCATAGCAAATTCAAAATCACTTATTATCTTTTTTAGCATTGTTAGTCTAATGATGATAATGATATATGAAATTTTTAAGAATAAAAAAGTCCTTCTAAATCCCATATCTAACAGTCTCACTAAAGTGGATGGGTTATATTAATTGGGCTAGAAAAATACTTTCTAGGGAATTTTTTCAAAATTTTCTTTTTTATCATTATTCTTTAGAATGAAAAGAGTGTACATTTAAAAACTTTTGTCAAACAAATGTTTTTAACATTTTTGAAGATGGTTGTATTACATTACTATACAACGGTTGAATGGTAATATAGGTGAAGATCTGTCGAGGCTCTAAACAATCAATTTACAGCCCATCACAAAATTTTCATAAGAAGAGGTTGTTTTTTGATATCCAAATATCCTCGAATTGATCATCTCGACATCAAGATGCAATTACATGAAGAAAAAATGGATTTCAAGTTTGAGAAATAGTGCATCTTGCAATGCATTTTGGGCTTTCAATTTTCAAGGTTTTCAAGTTTTCATAGATCTGCTTGATCTACACTACTTTTGAAGCTTTATATTTTATAATTAAAGATGAAAATATATTTTAAGGCTATAACAAAGATTTCCAGTATTAAAAATTATTTCAAGGTGCGCTTTACTTTGATTGTTCGGAGCCTCAGCTCTATACAAACTAAACACACACACACACACACACACACACACACACACACATTTTTCTTTATATATATATATATATATATAAAGAAAAATACCATGCAATATCTACAGGTAAAAATAAACAGTGATTTTGCCTACCCTCATAACCGTCCAAAGTTCATAGCGCGACCACGATTGTCCAGTAGTATCTTATTTTTTATTTATTTTTTACAATTCAAAATGACCTTAAATTTGGTGCGTGTAATCATAAAAAATAGAGGAATATTTGAAAATATAAAAAAAAATATTTTATGTGAAAAACATTAACCAAAATACCCTCGAAACGTTTTGGGGGTATTTTGGTTATTTTTTTTTACATATAATTTTTTTTATATTTTTATTAGATGCGCCGTAGTAAGATGTACATATCCTCTAAATTTCGATTATTCCGATTTGGAGCAACAAAATGAAAATAAAACACTATTGGACAATCATGACCGCGCGACGAAATTTGAATGGTGAAGAAGGTAGGCAAAATAACTATTTATTTTCTCTTATGGGCATTGGGAAGACTTTTCTGATATATATATATATATATATATATATATATATATATATATATATATATATATATATATATATATATATATCTAGTAATGATCCTATGAGACCCTCCCACACCTATGGGTGTAGGATCCCAAAAGATCACCATCAAATTTGGTACCATCAAATTGAATATGAGCCGATCTGATGGTCACGACCTGATTTCGTATTTTATTTTTATTTTATTTTCTAAAAATATAAATCACTTAAAATTTGAAGCATTCATTCTTCTCATCAAGGCGCAGCTAATAAAAAAATATAAAAAATAATTCTCAAAATGTAAATTGACCAAAATACCCTTAAAAGTTTTCAAGGGTACTTTGGTCAATTTATATTTTACGATTTATTTTATATATATTTTTATTAGGTTCTTCTATTTTTGAAAAATAGACACTCTAAATTTGAAGTGATTTAGATTTGAAAAGAAAAATGAAAATTCAAATATGAAATGAGATCGTGATAGTCAGATCTGCCCAGATTCAATCTGGCCATTGGCTTACACTGTAACAACTAGCCCATGGTTTGACATGATATTTTCCCTATATATATATATATATATATATATATATATATATATATATATAAAGACACTACAAAACTCCTATAGGCGAAAATGAATAGTAATTTTGCCTACCCTCATCACCGTCCAAAGTTCATCGTATGGTCACGATTGTCTGGTAGTGTTTCATTTTTAATTTTTTTTGACAGATAGTAATGACCTAAAATTTGTTGGAGGTATTCATAAAAAATAGTTGAATCTACGAACAATATCAAACAAAACATTTTACACAAAAAAATGACCAAAATTCCCCTAAAGCCTTTCATGGGTATTTTGGTCAATTTACTTTTTATGAATTATTTTTTAAAAAACTATTTTTCTTAGATGTGCCTTATTATCTTGTAGACGTGCTCCAAATTTGAAGTCATTTCGATTAGTAGAAAAAACATTAAAAATGAAATGCTATCGGATAATCCTGACCTTGCGATGAACTTTAGACGGTGATGAGGGTAGGCGAAATCACTGTTCATTACCTTCTATAGGTGTTGGGAAGACTTTTCCATATATATATATATATATATATATATATATATATATATATAGGCAATGCAACGATTGTATAGTAATATGATGCAACAACCTTCAACATCATTTTTTTCCTTGATCCAAATTTTAAAATATACACTATTTTTATTCTAATGAAAAATCACAAAAAATAAAAATTTTAAAACGAAACCTAGAAAGTATTTATTTAGCCCAATTAACATAGACTGTTCATTTTGATAAGATGCTTAGATCTATAACTTAGAAGGATTTTGTCTTTTCCAATTTTCTTAGATGACTTTATTATAATTAGATGAATAATGTTAGAAAAGAAAAATATGAATTCGAATTTGTAAAGGGCCTAGATTCGATTATGGAGTTGGAGGAGACTCATTTTGACCATATCTAACATTTAAATTGAACTTTTTTTTTTTTCGGGATTGATTATTGAGATGAAGAAAGTGTATGCGCAAAATTTGGGCTCATGAAAATACAAACATGGTTTTCTAGAAGTGTGGTTGCATTATACTATGATACAACCATTGCATGAAATCACTGCCTATATATATATATATATATATATATAAAAAAAATATTACACAACGCCTATAGGTGAAAATGAACAGTGATTTTGCCTATCCCCATCACCGTCCAAAGTTCATCGTGCGGTTACTATTGTCTTATAGTATTTTATTTTTCATTTTTTTTCTACAAATTAGAATGATCTGAAATTTAGAGCGTGTATTTATAAGAAATAGGGGAATATTTGAAATATATAAAAAAATATTTTACGTGAAAAATATTGATCAAAATACTCCCAAAATATTTTGGGGGTACTTTGGTCAATTTTATTTTTACGGATAATTGTTTTTATATTTTTATTAGATGCGCCTTAAAAAGATGTACATACCTTCCAAATTTTAGGTCATTTCGATTTTTAGAATAAATAAATAAAAATAAAACACTACAAAAAAATAGTGACCGCGCGATGAAATTTGGACGATGATGAGGGTAGGCGAAATCACTATTCATTTTTACCTATATATATATATATATATATATAATGATTTCATACAACGATTGTATCATAATATAATACAACCACACTTCTAGAAAACCATATTTATAGTATTTGTATGACCCAAAATGTTCACACACACTCTTTTCATCTTAATAATCAATCCCCCTAAAAATAAGTTTAATTTGGACCCTAGATATGGTCAAAATTAGTCCCTTACATCAATAAATCTAGGCCATTCATCTGGTGAATTTTAAGATCTTGGTCGTTACAATCTCAAAATCATTTTTTTAAAAAAAAAATTATTCATCTAATGATAATAAAACCATCTAAAAAAATTGGAAAAGAAAAAATTCTTCTAAGGCCTAGATCAAAACATCTTATCAAAATGGATGACCTATGTTAATTGGGCTAAAAAAATACTTCTAAGTTCTATTTTAAAATTTTTATTTTTTTGTGATTATTCATTAGAATGGTTAGAGTTTATATTTCAAAATTTGGATCAATCAAACCCCTCAAAATACAAAGGTTGGGGACGTGATGGGTGTATTTATCAAAACAATCATCACTTTTTTATTAAAAAATTAATTAAATGGGTAACTTTACCATCAATCAAAAGTAAATTTGAAATTTCTACAAAAGTACATTGACATTTGGGAAATTACTGTCTTGGAACTTTATTTGTAAAGTGCTCTTTTCCTTTAGTTAAAATTTTAACTTTACCTCTTATAAAGATGATAAAAGTATCATTTGTCTTGTAATTGGTTGAAAACTTTTGATTGTGAGGTTTTGGACTAAAATTTTAGGTTGTTTTTACCCCTGACCTTTCCTTAATGTTTTCGAAAAAGTCTCAAACTGTTCGTATTGATCCCACTGGCAAAGCCATCGACAAATTTGTTAAGAACATAATGATCTTAGCATGTTTTAGCATCCAAATTTCGGGGCTTTTGAGAATTGAAACTCCGATTGCCATTCTTTGCTGTTCTCCCTCATATCTCAACCTTTGTCATTTCTTTCATATTGTTCATAATTGATCCCACTAGCAAAACCCTATACAAATTTGTTTGATCAACAACAAAATATGAAGAGATCCGAGCTTAATCATTTTTTGAAAAAATGCCTCAACCATGTGAATAATATTTTTATTATAAATAACTAACAATATGTATTGCTAAGATTTCCACTCTAGATTGTATTAGATTTCATTTAGATAATTTTTGTTAATTTTCTCCTTATTTTAATGAAATCGATATTTTCTTGCTCAATTCTTTAATTTTTTGAATTATGCCTTGGATTTTGAAAAATATATTTTGTAAATATTATGCTCAATGTTCTTAGTGTTTTTTCTCTAGATTATTTTAGATAATTTATAATTTTTGTTTGTTGGTTTTTTCCCAAAATTCCATAAACCTATGTTTTTTGGTTAGTTTTGTATTTTTTTGAGAAAAAAGCTCGATTTTTCTAATATTTTTCTACAAATTGGATTCCTTTTTTTGTTTTTTTTTTTTTTACAGATTTCCCGATTGAATTTTTTGGTTAATCAACAATTAGATATTGGGTATTTTTATTATTTTTAATCATAAATATTGTGTATTTTCGAAAAAGTACAATTTTGAAATTTAGTGCATTATATATTATGAAATGATCGCATTCCACTCAGACAAGTGCCTAACTCTCGGTATTAAAAAAGCATCGACAAATTCATCACAATATATAATTTTTTATCAAATTTTTATTTACAAAACAATTCATTTGATTTCTTAAAATTTATTAATTCGATGTGCCTGAATCGGTTCAAGTCCGCCGGTTCACTGGGTTGTTTGTGAACTTATCGGTGACCGACACCCAATCTAGTTTGCTAAACCTTGATAATTAAATGTCCATTAGAAAGAAAAAAAAATTTGATTCCCAAAGAAGCAAATGTGGATGTTACTATACTTGAGCGATTTTCCTTGTTAAAGAAGCTAAGAAGATCACTAATTACTTGAGTGTGCAAGTTTCTAGTACCTCTTTAAAAAATATTTAAAAGACACCCAAATTGTCTCTTGCCCAGGGTTAGAACGCTAAACACTCAAGGGGATTTCAATAATTTAAATGAATCAGGAGGCCCCAAATAAATGACTTTAGTATACAAATACTTAAAAATTGATTAAAATACCCCTTTATGTTCATGCTGGAAGGGGTAAATCACTTTTGAATTTTCATTTCAAGCATGTAGCTGCTAAAAAATGTGATTAAAAATCATAAAAGTGCTCTTATTCAAGGTTGAGAGCCCTAGCATACAAGGGCAGGTGAATAATTCTAACCACCTAGGAGGCCCTAACCAAATAATGGGAGTATCCAAAATTAAGGGATGCTTTTGCTTGCTCACGGTTCCCAACCATGAAAGGGATGATTTAGGTTATTTTTTGGAGTATATTTTTAATGTGGTACTAGAGTAAAATGAAAATTTAAAAATACGTGTCGTAATATATATTGAGTCTTTTGACCCTAAGGATTTTGGAAGGAGAAGATTTATTGTGAAAATAAGGAGGGTTCCTTGATTAAAGCGAAAAAGATATGCTGCTCTCGTGAGTGTATATTGTCCATTTGCTCCCTAAGGTAAAACTTGACCTATGAGTATCTTTTAGTCACCAACTTCTGGATATGTAACCTTTTAAACCTAGGGACACAGGTCAAAAAAAATAAATCAATCAATCAATCAAATTTCGCACTCTATGTGCTTGAAAGAAATATAGTCCCAAAGTTAAACGGGAGCCATCCAATCTTTAGAGGGTGTGATCAAGCTGTTGAAGAATTTAGCTTTTATTTTTAGTTTTTAAAATGATCATGTGGTAATTCTTAGGTGGATCCTAAATTTTAGATAAAAAAAATATTTCCAATTAAATCGTTTCCCGGAGCAAATTAATGTACAATATGCTCCCATATAAACATACTATAAGCATTCTTGATTAGAAAGACCCACAACTAGTACATTAGGTGCGACCGTGAAACTGTCACGTCAAATCTAGAACCAAGAGTATGGGATAACTCCCTATCCTATCCTTCCCTTCAAGTCCACCATTATCTATTTCTTTTGATTAGCTTTTAAAAACATATTGGAATCAGTTGATCAAGTTGGGATGTGCGGGACCATCCTAGTTCCCTTCGGAAGCAGGTCTCGGCATAATATTTGGTGGAACCAATTAGTTCTATTTGGCTATTTGAATTGGGAAACACCACTACGTATTGGCAATTTCTTGTATAGCTTTTTTTATGTTAAAAATTGTTTAGCTTCAAGATGGGTTTTAATCTTTCTTTATATCCTTCGGATCGCCTTGAATCAAGCAATCCGGTTGAAATCTAAAATCCAATTGTCAAGGAAAGGACCGATTCAAGTCTAGTTCCATTTTATAAGACCTACTTGTATACAGTTTTATGTGCACTCGTAATGTAACAGTTATATAAGAATGGGGTTTCTATGAGTGAGTTGACTCATATTGTATATATGCGAGCTTCCTCTCTAATTTAGTTAAAGATGGATTTTTAATTCAAAATTTTAGAGATTCATGATCTAGGCTAAGATGATCGTGAATATGAAAAATAAAATAAAAATTTCAACATTCAAAATATGATTCTTTTAGGAATATTTTTACCCGTCTATGTTTATTTAGCCTGGTGGAATTTTTATGAGCTCGGACGACTCACAAACAACTTTTCCTTTGCATAATACTTTTACTCAGAGCAAGAAAGATGTGGGAAACATGATCATCCTTTAATTCTAGCTAATTACAACGTTACTGACAAATACAAATTGAAAGTTGTGAAAATCTTAATTTTTATTTGATTTAGTAGATTATAATGAAATTCTGAAGGATCCAAATTAGTGTAGCATAATTATAAGATGGAAAGGTAGACGAGAAGAATGTTCATGTTTGGTACAAGTAGTTTACATTCACATCTCATTAAGTACGAATTTGACGACAATGGGGTATTTATTGATTTTTCAAACTTTGTGACAAACCCAGAACCATCCAATTTCACATCTAATAACTCGGAATGATCACCCCATCTTCTACTGGAAGTCAACAACCACTATTTGGCAGTATAAAATCCTCAATTCACACACATTGAATTTGAATAAGTAGGGCAAGTTTTGGTGTTTCCATGCACTATATCAAGGCAGTGGCAAAAATTATGTATCCAGATATTTTGTCTAGATTTGTTCCAAAGCTTTTTTGGGTTGAAGCAGTTCGCACCACTGCCCACCTAATAAAAGTTATGTCTTCTTCGGTCTTATCTGAGTGCTCACCTTTTGAGACGTTTTTTTTCGCCCCCATAATTACTCTAGCCTTCGTGTTTTTTATTGTACTTGCTTTTTTGTTGCCTGCATCTGAGCGAGATAAATTATCCCCCAAAGCTATGAAGTGTTGTTTTTGGGATATCCTGATTATCAAAAAGGGTATAGGTGCTACGATCCATAAACAAAGAGACTTCGAATATCTAGACATGTTGTATTATGTGAGCACATGCTTTCTTTCTGATTTTGCTTTTCTTATTCGTTTTCTGATAATGATTCATCACCTTCTGCACCTTAGTCTTCAGATTCTATCTTTGAAACAAATTCCCAGGAGGTAGACCATTATGTTGCTACTCCAGATCCTAGTCAAGCACGTGCACTTGTTGATCGTGTACATATGCCTCTTGTGCGCCATAGTACACGTACCTTTGTTCTGCCTTCTCGATTTTTTTGATCTTATTCTTTTTCTGATAATGATTCATCACCTTCTGCACCTTAGTCTTCAGATTCTATCTCTGAAACAAATTCCCAGGAGGTAGACCATTATGTTGCTACTCCATATCCCAATCAAGCACCTGCACTTGCTGATCATGTACATATGCCTCTTGTGCGCCATAGTACACGTATCTTTGTTCTGCCTTCTCGATTTGTTGATTATAAAACCTACTTACCTCGGCATCAAGCCTTTCTTGCCTCCATTCGATTTTATTTTAAAACAAAAACCCACAAACAAGCTGCCAACTAAGTAGAATGGCAGCAAACAATGGCAGAAGAACTAAATGCCTTTGATTGGATGCACGCTTAGGATCTAGTCCCTCTTTCAATAGGAAACACTGCACAGAACAAGATACTATAATTTTACAAGGTCTAAGTTTCCATTATCATCTAACCCCTTCACAAACCACTGACGATGTAGAAAAATAGGCAGGGGCTCGTCATCCCCACTGAATTACCTAAAAAAAAAAAAAATGGTACTGAAAATTCACAAAAATAGCATATCCGTGTGACTGGTTCTGTAAGTCCGGCTTTTGTTTTTCTACTTAAACCACAAAACTCGGCATGAGGCCTATCTTTTTCAAGCCGCATGTTCTGGCTTATGCCAATCAGTTACATGTAAGTTCAGGAAATATGTACCAATTTCTTAAAATTGAGCAAACCCAATAGAAAATGCTTAAAAAATTGTATATTTTAACTCAATTGTGGTCAAATAAACCTCAGAGATGGTACAACAAGTGACGTGTCCAAGCCACCGCTGCAGGCTAAAACCACTTTATTAAGATTCCCATGCAATCCTGTCCTCTTGACAGTCACATGTGTGTTTGTCTCATCACTAGTCACTGCCATCTTAATCATTTTAATAACTGCATTAAAACATAAAAGAACAGTTAAGCACTAAATGTGCATAACAATATATTTAAAAAATTTATTTTCAAAATTTTCAAGTATTTATAGATCTGTTCAAATTGTATTAAATTTAATAATAAAAAAAAAAATAGATTTTGAAAGTATCATCGGTCTTTTACGTTAAAACAATTTTTCGAAAACAAAATATAGAGGTGCAACTTACTTCTGCGCACAAGGACATGCTCCCTATTGATCCACCTCCATGAATACTGACGCATAAATCAATCAAAAGTCAAATCCCAACCTAACAACTTATTGTTTGTTTCAAATTCTTCATGATTAAACCATCTATCGAAGCCCGATTAAATTTTCTCGACAAAGTCAAAAGTTTGAAGTGATCGAACCACAAAATCTTTGGATTTTTCACAATCCAAATTCGTAGTTGAGATCCAACACATTCTTTGAATTTTAATAAAGAATTTCTTTGAGGATTTTGATCTAGAAAGAGTTAGGATCTATCCAAACTTGGTACTTAATTTGTTTAGCGACATTTATATAACTTTTAATTTTTTTTCTCTCAGATCATAATTTTTAGGAGGAATTTTAAGAATACAAGCTGTTTATTATAATGTATTGTATGTTTTTTTGTTTCTAATATTGGGTTGCGTTAAGTGGGGTTTAGATAATATTTTAGCAATATTTTTATTTAGTTTAATTTTTTTATCTCTATGTAGGGTTTTTGTTAAAAATTTAAAAAATATCCTATATTTATTGTAAATATATTGTCAACTGACTTCTCTTTTTCCAGGTTTTATTAGGTGGGTTTTAGATACTTTTTACATAATAATTACATTAATTTAAACATAATAATACATTTGCGTCTAGCTGTTGGTTATAGGCACGCTTGGACAAGACTGATACTAGGATGGGTGAACTCTAAGGAAGTCCTTGTGTTGCACTTCGAGTAGGGCCATGTCATCCCCACTGATTTCCCCTTATTATATATATATATATATATTCGCTGCGAGAATTTTTTGTATCTTATATTCATTATTTTCAAAATAGTAGCCTCACACATGACATCTTTTTATTTTCATTTTATTTGTAGGTTCTATTTGCCTTACTTCACTGGCGGGACTGGACAAAACATAATAGGAGGGATAAACTTCTATGTAATATGAAAATTTTATGGTCACCTTAAGGCAAAGGGGTGACCTTGTGCCTGTTTGCCGCTGAAGTGCCATTTTATGGATGTCGAGATTTACTACATCTTATTACATTGTGAAATGATGTTGGGACACTTAGAAAGAAACTGCATTTTCGTTATTCACATCTTTTCAAAAATTTAATCAAAATATGCTACATATTTTATCAAAGTTTTCCATAAATCCACTTATTTTGATTTTTAGAATTGTATGCAATCAACTATTTACTTTTGATACAAGGATGTCACAATTAGTTACAACCATCCCATGTGAAATTTGATAGCTTGGGTACGTCACAAAGTTCAAGAAATTTTTGTTTGGAGTTTGAGCTTGGTCAATGGATTAAATACAACCATCTAATTTCACATTCAATGGTCAATATCAATTGTGACAAATTTGTACCAAAGATAAATGGTCTCATTATATACTTTTCCTTGTTCAAAATCTCTTTAATTATGCTTTCTGGCTCAATGAGGCCAAAATTGGTCGAACCTATCCAAGTTGGCTGGTTCACTTAGTCGACTGGGACCTACTAGATGACCTATTAACCTATAACCAGTTTTTTAAACATTGGTTTAGATAATCGTTCCATATCGAATACATGGGCATAGCAAAATTTAAGCCCATGGGTAAAATGATAGGGAAATATTAAAACATGGGTGCAGTTGGAATACAGACGCTTCTGTAGATGTAGAGGTACGGTGCCCTTCAAATTTTATCATGGTATATAAATTTGATGTAAAATATTATTAGGATTATCCCAAGATCTATCTTTATATCTAATTATAAAATTTTAAATTTAAAACATGGTTAAAATCAAGTATATCTATAAATATAAGAAAATCTTGAAAATGGACGGTGTAGATTATACGTTGTAAAGTGCACTATTTTTTAGACTTAAAATCTTTTATTTTACATAGTCATACATCTCGATGTCGAGATGATCAATCAAAAGGTTTTTCAATATTAAAACTACATTTTCCGATGGATTTTTGAGGGGCATCCGTAGTTCTACATTATACGGTAGCATCCTTATAAACTTTTTCCTTAAAAACATTATGCGACATAATGTGTAACTATTGTTTTAGAAAGCAGTCCATTCCAGAATAACTATCTTGAAACAAAAGTCTTCCTTATATGAAACATTGATATTGCAGAAATCATAAAAGAGAGTTTTTCTCAAAACAACTGAGAATTCAAAGGCTGATGAGAGACGGAGAGACTCAATAAATCTTCGAGACAAAGGAAAGTAGTTGGGGATCAGATTCGAGCCTCGCAATCTCGGTCTTAGGTAAACTGATCCAAGCTTCAATGCCATCTCCAGACTTGGTATCCATGAGAACCACTATGTTCTTATAGAATCGGAAGTTCATGGCCACCCATTCCGGCCTTCCCCAACCAAAATCCATTTCATAAATCCCCAACCTACACCAACTAGTGAATTGGAGCATGTTCTCGATCCCATTGACCCGTGGACTTTGCAACTCCAAATCTCCCTCTTCGTTTCTCTCATCAACTACTCTCATGAGTCGATGAGTAAAAAAGGATTAGAGGAACATAGATATTTGGCGTTAAGTGGTCTACCAAGGAGAGGTTCAAGCGATGCAGGTGAGGAGTGGCAGAGGATGGCTTGATGATGTGGGATCTAAGAACATTGACCTTTAACATCTTTGCCAAGGGGAGCTTTTGATTCATATACATTCACATATGTATATATACTATTGAGTTGACAAGAATCATATGTATATATATATATAATGGAACCAGCGTATCTAAAATAGTGTAAGATTATGGGGGAGATCAGCTGGCCAATGTTTAGCCCGATTAATGCTGCCCTTTTGGTGCAAGCACGCTCCATAACCAAAAAAAATAGTGACGGAAGGGGCTCAGCTGGTGGTGATAGGATTCCCACACCGAGTTACCACATCGTGGTATCTATGTTTATCGCTAATACCCCAATTTAACACGTTCAAAATGCGACTCCCTATTGGGCTTGTCTTTTCTACTGAATTACCCAAAAAAAAAAAAAAACAAACAAATAGTGTAAAATAATAGGGGATTTTACCTGGAGTACAAAACACATACACTTTCTCCATCAAAATACCTACTTAGAAGTACTTTTTTAAGGATGAGTTTTGACAATCTCGAATTTTAAAATCTGCTTCAGAATCGTTGTATAAGTATGTTCTTGCAAAACGAATCTTGTCTTCTTAAACACACAGAGCAGTATCTTCTAAATTTTAATTCTTAAACACCAGATCATCTATAATTTGAAAGGTTAATGTTCAATCTTAGGACATTATTTTTGTCTACCAAAAGTAGTGTATAGAATATTGTTTTGGAAAGTACACAAAGAGGCCATTACCTTTAATATAGGGAGGTCACAATCACTTTTATCCATCAGATTTCAAATCCGGTGGTTGTGTGTGTGTCATTGACTAAACTCAAAATTCAAAAAAAATAAGGCCATCAAATTTTAATTCAGTCATTCTTCTTGTACTCGAGTTTCACTTTGACTCAAGCATTAAGAAGGAGCCAACTACGGGGTTCACCTCCAAAGAACAATACAAAATCATAAATGAAAAAGATAATCAAAATAGAGTGGGGTGAACAATCACTCCTCACAATAGCCAAATAGGGTATTCACGCGTCATACTTCCAAAGGAATTAACGTAGAATGAATACCATAAATTATTCCATTAACGGGGAAAGCCTTATGAGTTTATCCATCCCAACCAAAGATTGAGGGATTAGGAAACCGAGAGTGATTCATAGGAAGAAAATCAAGGTCCAAGTGGAGCAGTTCAAAAGAAAAATCAAATAGAATTCAACGATCATTGTCAAAGAGATATTGGATGCCAACCTGAGGCAAGGAAAATCTGAGGGTAACCAATAATAGAACCTTTAAGCCTCTTGAAGAAGGAAAAGATGATCGAATTCCTACATAGTCCTTGGACGAAGTACCACAAAAGAGAAACAAAAAAAAAGAGCTCCACCGACTCATTTACTTCGCCTCTTCCTTCGTCATCTTCATCTTCATCTTCTTCTTCTCAAATAAAAAATAAAAATCTGCTAGGTTGAAAATCTGAATGGAACCCCAAGCGTTGAGAAAAAATATCACCGGGCTTAATACCTAAAAGGAACAACAGGGCGATAAAACAAAAAAAAAATTCCGAAAGGAACCCCAAGTGTTAGAAAAAAAGCTACGGGGCTGAATAGCCAAAAGGGAGCCCGGGACAATGAAAAAAAAAAGTTATATCTCTTTTCCATCTCTTCTTTAAAGTCTTTTTTCTCTCTAAACATCTTCTCATCCCTTTTCTTGTATCCAAATGGTGGCAAAAGAAAAATCAATGAGCATATAGTGAAGGACCTTGATCATCTGGACTTGGAAAGGTAAGTGGGGAGGAACAAAACTGCAAATCCAAATAAATTTTGAGTACTCAGGGGCAATATCTTGTATTAACTGAGACATTGGTTTACTCGACAACTTCATAGAATTCTCCTTTGAATTGAACTATAAGAGCCATGGTTGGAACATAAAGGAATACTTGATGATTCCTTGTTCCAAAGACCCAATCAAGAACCCAACAAGCTCATGTCTTCGAAAAAAATAGTAATAAAGAAAATGGGCAACACGGTGTTGGATAAGCTCACTGCAGCAATATAGGATAAGTGAGGATAAATACACATACTTAAGGTCCATTAATAATTGGACAACCGACAGATCTACCGCTTAGACCGCAATACATCATTACAACTATAATCTAGCAAAATAAGAAACTCAATGTAGGAAAATCAATATTTTGTAATCCACAAATAGGAAATTTAATATCTTGCTACTATAATCGTCAACATGTGGGTATAATTGATGAATGTCGGGTTTCTTATGAGTTCAGCTGATTATAAAAAAGGGATCTTTAGGTACAATAGTTGTACTCATTTATGTTAATGATATTATCATTACAGGTAATATTTAAGAAAGAATCATGAAACTTAAAAATTATCTTCACAAGATATTGACATCAAGGACCTTGGTCAACTAAAGTATTTTCTCGACATTAAAGTAGCACAATAAAAAGATGGACTCTTCATTTCTCAAAAGAAATATGTCCTATACCTGTTGAAAGAAACTGATAAACGGGGAGTCAAACTCGTTAACCTCCCCGTTGATATTAATTGCAAGTATAATTCAACAAATGGTAATCTCTTGAAGATGTGGGTTGTTTTCAGAGACTTGTAGGCAGAATGATTTATTTGATTGTGACACGACAAGATATAATATATGTAGTTAGCCTTGTGTGCCAATTTATGCGTGCTCCTAGATCATATCATATAGTGGTTGTCAATAGGATTATCATATATCTTAAATTGTCACCCGACATAATCATTTAGATGAAACAGAATGTCCACATTAATATGACTAGTTATTCTGATGTTGACATGGCAAGTAGTCCAATTGACAGGAGGCCTACTACTGGCCATTTGTATATTGATCAAAGAAACCTTAATTAATTTGAAAAGAAAAAAGAAAACTTAATTACTTTGAAAAGCAAAAAAAAATATAGTTGCTCTATCCAGTGCAGAGGCTGAATACAAAGCTATGACTTCAACTATAAGTGAATTAATATGGCTAAAATCACTATTTTGAGATATGAGGTTCCCAACGGTCAATCCAATGGAGATGTTATGTAATAATCGCCTCCAATCCAGTCTTTAATGAAAGAACCAAGCATATAGAAGTTGACTTACACTTTGTGAGAGAAAATATTTAGTGAAAAAGTATTAGCACTCTTTATGTTCGAATTGAAGACCAATTTGCAGACATGTTTACCAAAACTATTGCAAGTGCAAAAGTCCAACTACTGTCCAAGTTGGGCATCGTAGATATACCCACCAATTTGAAGGGGAGTGTTGACGGTAATACTAGCAAGATATTAAGTTTCCAATCTTGTGGATTACAATATATTGAGTTTCCTATTTTGTTTCATAGTTGTAATGAGATTTGTTTTCTAAAAGACATGATTCATAACTTTATAGATCTATGGTAAACCAGAGTAATCCTATGAATGAGAAACTGATTTACCCTCCATGAAGGTAGGCACCATTAATGAACCATGTATATGTCTTGTTGATATTTTTCTCTCTCGCTTGTCATTAATTCTTTTATTGCAAAATATACAGCCTCCCTCTTAGACTGCTTCCAACTTCTCCTTGAGATGACTAACACGTTCTTGAATTTTAGCTATGAGGCAACCTGCCATGGCCATGGTACTGCATTGTGATACCATTTATCACGAGGATAGTTTTTCATGATCAAATCCGTACGAATCTTGCGAAAGTCGAATTTGGAGCAGCGAATGGAGAACTTCCATAAAAAGCGTAACATATAAAAAAAAAAAGTCCAAACTCATTTATTTATTTTAAGGGTAAATCAGTAGAAGGCCTCTTACCCATATTTTGCATTAATCGATAAAATTAATTGATTACCGGGGTTTATTAGAATCGCACAAAACCGTTCATATCAGTTATCGTGTAGGCAAGGGGTTATAAAGCCTCGAGAATCCAAAGCCTACGCAGGCAAATATAGAGCGTACAGGCTGACTTGCCGGAGTCAGCATGAGACCCAAGCAGATACCGACGTGTTTCAAACTTACTGAGGCGATTCTACATCGAATCGGCAAAACAAGCGTTCTTGGCATAACTGCCATAATCGTGTAACAAACCAAAACATACGTAATGTCTAGGATAACCTTATTTCAACTTTCTGGTACAATGCCAGTTTTTTTTCCATGCATACATATTGATTTTCGATGGCCAGCTAAAGCACCATTTGGCCCCTTATTTTTCTCTCGATTCTATAATCGTAGTTTAGGAAACAAAGACTCAACCATGGGGCTCGGCCCTAGGCTGAGACGAGTAACTCAGACTACGTTACTTTGCCTATGTCGGATGAACTCAAACCAAGCCAAAAAGGGTTAAAAAATATATATTAAAAATCATTAAAAATTAAAAATATGTTTGAAGTGAAATTAAACAAAACACATTTAAATGAGGTTAAAAAAGTAGTCAGATTTTGAAAAATATCAATTTGTGACAGGGGTACTTGAAAAATAATCCAAAAAGAAAGAAAAATGTAAAAAGAAAGATTATTGGCCAAAAAAAACATATTCCAACTACATTTCTTGTTTTTTGGGTTATTTTCTATTTTATTTTCTTTCAGATCCCTGAGTCCGCCATCCAACTCGGTTGACTCGGACACACCAAGGTCGCCAAGGCAGATTCATCCAGGGAGCCCGCATTGGATTGCCCGAAGTATCTGCCACTGTATGACATACCAATCTCATGCACTAGAGAAAGTCTTCTAAGCAAGTCTTCTACGGGTATTGATGAAATAAGAAAACCCTCAATGAGGGAATCCTGCGATTCATATCATGTGGAGTTTGCATCCATGTCATGTTCATGTGAAGAAAGTAAATTTGCATTTGAGCGGTGATAATTTATTTGCTAAGTTAGGGTGGAAAAATATTAAAAATTAAAAATAAACAATTTGAATACCACACCCGGGCGCAAAGGCCGGAAGGTTTGCTCTTCCTTTTTTTTTAAATTTTTAATTATTTAAATTTTTTTTTTTTTGGTTGTCTTTCTTCCTTGAATGTTACACAATGGGAAATCCCTCTTTGGAGCTTCAGTCACAAAGCTCCACAAGTGGCATCACCGACTTGTACAACACATTTATATCTGACTGCTATTCATCGATCTAAATGGACGGTGGAAAGCTTTAGTTATAAACTTACCTTCAAACAATCTCCCAATAAAATAAAATAAAATCCTACACTTCAAACTGTTTTATTTTTTAATTTGTTAAACAAATCATTTTAAACTTGAAATTTGGGGAATGCCCAATTATTAGAGGTTCGCAGCTACTAAAAGTAAAAATATTTGTCGTAAATAAAATAACAAAAAAATCCCGGCAAATTATGCAGGTATTTTGGTCGATTTTTTTATGGAAGTAGTCGGTTTACGATGCTCCCGTGGGAGCGTACTGCACATTTACTCCCTGACGCAAAAGTATTATTTGGGACAATTTTTTTGGAAAAATACAAGAAAAAACTTCAAAACTATATTTTTTATGCAACTTATGTCCAACCAAACTTTTTCTCTCACTTTTTTTTCCAAAATATACTTTCTATACAAAAACCGCCCAACCAAATTAAAAATAAAAAATGCCCAAACTACTCTCTATTACTTTTACCTTACCCATGCCTCTCTTTCCTCTATCCCACCAAAATCGGGGCCCCGGCACTGTGTAAGTGCCGTCCAGCAGTAGCGCTTCGGAACTGTGTAAAGTTCGGTTCGACAGTAGGGCTCCGACACTATGTAAAGTATGGTCCCGTAGTAGGGTTCCGGCACTGTGTAAAGTGTCGTCAGACAATTGAAAAGGGGTGTTCCGGCAGTTGCAAAGGGCGGTCCGGTGAGCTCCGGCAATGTGATGGTGCGCTCCGGCAATGGGGTACTGGGTCCAAAACTAAACATCAAATCTATCCAAAATGACTTTTGTGTATGTTAAGGGCATTTTCGTCTTTAAAAAAATAAACATTTACCTTGGGGGTATTTGCACAGAATGTTTGTTTTGGAAAAAAAAGTGAGAGAAAAAGTTGAGTTGGGGGTAAGTTGCATAGAAAGTATAGTCTAGGGGGTTTTTTATAAGTTCTCTAATTTTTTAGTACGAAGTGGACCACCTAAGAATTACTAAATGATTATTTAAAAAAAAAAAAAACAAATGAATTTGAGTTTTCTGAAACTTAGATCTTGCTCTTTAAAAATTGTAGGGTCTTTTTTCAATCTTACTATTTAGAGATTTCATTATTATTAATTTTTGTAACACGGTTAATATACCAGTTGAAGAGGTCACATTTACAAAACTTAGATTCCTAGAAGTACTCCTGCATTGGATTTTACCACACGGAGAGAACAAAATCCTTGTGCTTTTAATTGAGGGAAAGGATTATATAAAGATGAGGCCCTAAACAATCAAATTAAGTTGCATCTCAAAAACTTATTAGAATAGAAGAGGTTATTTCAATGCTGAAAAGCCCTCAAATTTGATAGCCTCTAACTCAAGATTTGACATAAGAAAATGTAGATTTTAAGTCTTAGAAATAATGCATCGTGTAATGCATTATCTAGACCGTCAATTTTTAAGTGTTCAGATATCTGCTCAAGCTACACTATTTTTAAGTAATTAAATTTTGTTATTAGAGATGAAGATAAATTTTCACGCTATCATAAAAATTGATGATACTGAATCAAAATATTTCGATACTATTTAAATGAGCGACTTAATTTTATTGTCTAGGACCCCAATCTTATGCAAACCGCACCTTTTATTGAGTATGCCTCTTATGAGTGCAATAGCTCAAAATAATTCATAAAATAAAAAAGGATGAGGTTTTTATATGTTCTTGGCTTTATTGTAACAAAATAAAACCTCAAATCCTCATCCAAAAAGCACTTTCAGAACTGTACTTCTCAACGATGGCTCTAAAATCAATATTCAATACCGACAATGAAATTCTAAATTTAAAAAGCGGTACAAATCATTCTGACCTTTGAAAACTTATTTTTTGGGAGAAATGGAGAATCTAGATAATTTATTATAATAACTATATTTTTAGAGCTTGAAACTTTTTTTTTACCACCATAATATTCAAGCCAAGATGATTGATGTATATGTTTTCTAATGCTTGAATTACAATTTTTTATGGATGAGTTTTCTATAAGGTCTAGGCTTTATATAAACAAAATAATGCCTCACCTCAAATCCTTGTCCAGAAAGACTTTCAGCGACAAAAATATTTATGATAGCTCTAAAATCAATTTCCAACATCGAAATTAAAATTTGAAACTCAAAAAATTGTACAGATCTTGCCGATCTATGAACACTTATTTTTAACGAAAAACAAATGGCCTCGATAATGTGCTACAATATACATTATTTTTAGAGCTTGAAATCCAATTTGTTTTAACAACCATAATGTCCAAGTCGAGATAATCATTGTAAAGGTTTTCCAATGCTTGACTTGCAATTTTGAATGAATTATAAGGTGGGGATTTCTTATTTTGATATCAAACTATTTTACAATTTTTATGTTACTTACCAAACCATTTTCCAATAAACAAAATGAAAAAATATGTACTTTGACCCATCCAAGGTATGATCAAATTACGACATTATGAAATGGGCAAGCTTTCTATGCTTCCCCTACAACATAAAACTTGTATGCTTCCCCTTATCCAATCGTCCATTTTGAATGGAGGGCAAAGATTGCCCAATCATAATGCCATGACTCTACTCTATTTTATTTTTATTTTTTTATAGAAAATATTTTGATGCTAAATTTTGGGCATCCAACCCTCCATTAAACTCGCACATGTAAGAAGTATAAAAAAAATATTCTCAATAAAATAAAATTACCAAAATATCCCTGAAAGTTTAAAAAGGTATTTTGGTAATTTTATTTTATTGAAAAGTTATCTTTAAATATTTTTTATAGGTGCACCCCAATGAGAAGATGGCACGTACTAAATTTCATATTCATATAATTTTATTAAAAAATTAAAAATAAAATACTCTGATCTATCGGATCTAAGATCAAACGATGAATAACTCACTTGATCAAAATTGAACGGCTAGATAACAGGAGAAGCATAGATCTATATGCTGTAGGGGAAGTATAATGAAACACTTCGCTAGTTTCATGGAACACTTTACAAGTCCAGAAGTGGCATCATGTAGGACAGCTGGTGATAATATTTGCCCAATTTAGAAGGACATAACATGTGATCGGTTCATTCTCTACGGTATTGACCCACAATTTAACGTTATTTTGTAGGGAGTTGACGAGGGCGGCATTATATCTCGCGAAGTCCTCGTGTATTAAAGATTGGGAAAAGTTTTTATGGAGTGGAGACTCTAAACAATTAACTTAGAACCTACTTCAAAAACATCACTAAAAAAGGTTGTTTTGATACTCAAATTTATCATTTTGATACCAAGATGTATGGACATGAGAAAAAAATGAATTTCAACTTTTGAAAATAGTGTATTTTGTAATGCAGTTTTGGACTGTCAATTTTCAAGATTTTTAAGTTTTCATAGATCTACTTGATCTACACTATTTTTGAAGCTTTAAACTTTATAAATAGAAATAAAAATATATTTTAAAGTTATCACAAAGATTTCTATTATTGAAACCACATTTATGAATAAAGGTAGCTCTAATTTGATTGTTTAGAGACTAGGCTCTATACAAAGCTCACCTCATCGTATGAAGTCAGTCTCCTATTTGGACGGCTACACTTATAAAATAGGATGGGATTTCTGCATATGCACACTCCCACTAAAATTTATCCTAAGAATAGATTTTTAATCCAAAATTTTGGGATTCATGACCTACGTTAACATGACCATAAATATTAAATATTTGTACACCGTCTAATTTCATTTTAGCCACTTGGGTTCGGTAGGCTCTTGAACCACGCAACAGACCATATAAAATTGAAGGAGTGCGGAAATGATGGAGAAAAGACAAATTAGGGAGCCTTGCTCTAGTGTATTTTTTTTTTCTTTCTTTCTTTTTTTTCTTTTTTTTTTAATAACTTTTTTTTTTCTTTTAACAAACGCAATGATCTTTATTGATTATGGAAAGTACATCAGAAAATAACAACTACGAGGGCAAAATAAGAATGTGATCAGTGTAAACCCTATTTTTAGGAATCTGCCATGTCATTGGCTTTGCTATAAACATAATGAAAAGCAACTACGTGACTCTGACAATATCCATCATTTCGAGCCAATACTTCCTTAAGAACAATAGATGACTCCATTTTCCAGAGCACCCATTAATCACATTCAAAGAGTCTTCTTCTACCGGCCAACCTAAATTAGCACAACGATCCTTCAAAACCTTTTGCAATGTAATACCACTAACATCTCAGCACAATTTGCCGTAGCAATGCCATAAGGATCATAAAAGGAGAAAATTTCTATGCCTCTCGAATCCCTTACCACTCCACCAAAACCAGTAAGGCCTGAATTAGCCATAGAACTCCTATCAAAATTAAGCTTAACACAACCATGAAGAGGAGTTATCCATCTCCCTAGAGGTCTAATTTTCAACAATGGCTGAAAAATCAGGGAGTGAAGGCTAAAGAGAATATCAGTTTTTGACATCCCAATACCTTATTTAGTATTGGATAACCAGAGCCGCACATTAAGTGAAAACTTTTACCTAATACAAACAAGCTCTAAATGTACACCTTCGAACGTTCTCCTCTTCCTTTCCAGCCAAACTTCCCATAAAATTTATACCCTATAGATCTTCCAAATAATTACTGCTTTATTTGGCAAAGTAGGAATTGATAGTTAATAAAAAATAATTGTATGCCTTTGAGGCAAAGTAAGAGGGCGCCCTACTAGTTGAAAATCCCATATCCACAAACTGAATGTGAATTTACAATGAATAAACATTTGGTCCCCACTCTCTTCATCGTCTTTGCACAAACTACATATATTGACAATATGCCTACCCCATCTTCTCAAGTTACCTACTGTCAATAGTTTGTCCTGGCACATAGCCCAAAGGAAACATTGCATTTTATGAGGAATTCTCCACTTCCAAAATGAGTTGAGATTAAATTGCTCCCATCTCAATTTATCACGAAAAAAGATATGATAAACAAATCTCACCGAGAAGGCCCCATCAGATGTTAGCTCCCATACTACTTCATCTACTTGATTATGAGAAACATACACTTTAGACAACTCCGCCATAAGATTAGAAAATTATGTAATCAGCAAATCCGGTAATCTGTTATAAATGAACTGAATGTCCCAATTTACCCGCTGCATTTCACCCTCAAATAGCTCACAACCTTTCAAATTCTCGTTTACAGCCTTTTTGTAGAGGACCTGAAACCAGATCTTTAAGACAATATCACCCAACTATTTATGATTCCAAAAGTCTATCATAGCACCATTTCCGACTTCCCACCAAATATTACACACTACCACATTCTTATTGAGATAAATACCCTTCCAAATCTAAGATTGGGCTCATCCACCTCGTCCTTTACCCATGTATCCTGCATGAATTTTATAATTTTTCAAATTTTAGGGCATATTGCCTCTAGTTTAACATGCTAATCCTATGTTCTAGAAACTAACGATTGATGATCTTGGCATGGAGGCGCCATGTAGTATGAAGGTTTCTAGTCTTGGAACTTATTTATTATGTATAGAAAATTGAGATAAAATTCCTTAATTTAACTATACTTAAAAAAATAATATTAGTTTTATAGTTTAGCTGATATCTCTTTTGATGGTGGTTTCCTCTGTCCAAAATTTTCCTGTTTGAGAACTCCAACTTCTCAATCAGGGACAAGTCACTTTTTGGCAGTTTTGAAACATGAATTAGTTTAGAACTTGAATGTTCCAGACCAGCTCACATGTCTGTTATTTATTCAACACTGGTCCAGAGTTTGCTATCGTGCAATGGTAAGTTTAGAACAGAGTAAAAAGAAAGAAAAAGCAAAAAAAGGAATAGGTATATCAGGTCAAATAAGGAAGTACTCTAGTTTGGAACTTCGAGTTTCAAATCGGGGTATTTATAAAAAATTAAAAAAAGAAAAAGAAAAATTAAAAAAAAATTAGAAATTTACATAAACAATGAAAATGGGAGAAGTTTTTTTAGTGGAAATCTTATTCTAAATATTTGAATGGCTCCATGTAGTTAACTTAGTAGGCCAGGAAACCAAATGTTAAGAGAATTATTGGAATGCAGACCTCTCTACTAATACTTTAAAAGATAGATTTTTTTTGGGGGGCATGTAACTTCTCGAATACCTCCTCACCTCTCTATGAAAAGTGCTCCAACCAAGAAACCCTAACTGCATATTCCCTCCAGGAGAAAGCAAGAACTCTCAGGTCAATTATTGAGGTTAATGATTTGTGATGTGCACTATCATCTTGGTTCTAGTAATCAAATGAGAGAGAGAATTTAGGGGGATTGAACATTCGACATGCAAAAGAGAATATTTGGTTTAAAAACAAAGCAAAAAGATCAGGTCTATAAAAGGTATGTAATCTCCATCCGATTGTTGTATACAGTGTTTTTCTTATCATTTCTAGTGCCTTAGGAGTTAGGACACGAACTTCTGTAACAATATATAACAAGATGTATACTTGGTTGAGAGCGGGCAACCTAAAGATTGCAACATGGACGTCCTTTTTTTGTTTTTTTTTGGTTTGATAAATCAGCTAGCAAAGTTTCCAATCATTAACGGGCCCCTTAGTTTGAATGGTACTATTTTATTCAGCGAGAGATTGAAGGAGAGAGGGAGATCATATCCAAACATTTGCAACAGTGTGAATTTTTCCATGTTTCACACAGTTATCTAATGGTGATGACTCTTGTAGTTAGAAAAAAAAATAGTGCTGATTGTTTACCTTTTCCTTAATGATGATTCCACATCATGCTACTCTTTCATGCTAATCATTAAAAAAATGATCAACATCTTTTTAAAAGAAACCTGATTAAGAACACTGACATCAACATGGACCTCTTCTTAAGATGAATTCTCCAAATACCAGATCTTACCATTTCGAATAATGTAATCCCAGTTGGGTAATTACCTTATAAATAAAATATTATAACAATTTTCAAAGAAAAGTAATGAATTTTCCGAATAATTAAAAAGTGCCAACCAAATTTATGAGGACTGCATTTCGAAAGATGGCGGGTGTCTAATTGAGCCTTGCCAAGTATCTATGTTGAGGAGGTAATTGTATTTTCTTCTTCCTTATTTTAATTTTTTATTGTTGTCTATTTATTTATGTATTAACAGCACTAGACGTAATAAGCGATAATCAGTAAAACCCATTCATTTTCTGCCTATGTTCGTCTTACAGCTAATGTATTTGATCGGTTGATCGGAATAAGATTAAACTTGCGGTGAGGCATCACATGCCCGGCCTCGTAGCCCTCAAGTAACCCTGACTCCATAAAAAAACAATGCCCTCTATTTAGACAAGGACCCACTTTCTATGCGGCCATCCCGCATATTGTAGAAATGCATGATTGGAAATAAGTATATTTTTTAAATATAATTTTATTTTAATTTTTAGTGAATATATAATATTTAACATGAAGATCATGAAAAAAAATAAAAAATTGACTATTAGAAATAATAATTATATTAAAAAAATATTTTGACTGTTAATTCCAATCGTTTTAAGATGAATCACATATTTGCATCTATCTTTAAGATGAATGTTTTATACCTCTAGACCCCACATTGCAGAAATGTGGTCTAGCGTGCCTGAACAATTTTCCTTTAGATAAAGAAGTTGCAACCGACAAAATTTTCTAGGGTCCTGCTTATGTTTAGGGCGTGCTTGGCTTGCTTTGTGGCGACCCGGGCCTAGCCTGACCTGTCCTAGGATCACATTTTGTTACCCAATGTTCAATGCTTAGTTTTTCAAGACCAGGCCGGTCGGGCCAGGGTAGACGTCGACCCAAAAGACACGCAAAAAGGGCCACAAAGGAATCGTTACCTTAGAGAGGAATTTTGTTGAAAGCTACTACGAGCAGACAAACCTTGTTGAAAGCCATAGTGAGAAATTTTCTATCTTATGATGTCATCTGAACTAGTTTCTCTTGCATCAGGCATCTGTATATGTAATTGCATCACCAACCTATAGTTGTAATCAGTTGAAACTCATTCTTCTCATAATTCAAATAAAACTTACGCCAAGGGAACTAATAAAAAACGATACTTTTTTTTATTTTTCTGGAGGTAGAAGCAAAAGGATTTTTTCTAGGTTTTGGGGGGATTCGTAATCTAAGGTACTGTGGATTCATCGGATCTCAGTAAGCATTGTGGAATAACTCATTAAAAAGGCCGTAACCGGGTGCCGAATAACTCATTATATATGTTAAAACATAGTCTTTTACAAAGAATAATGGACGTGATCATTTTGGCTAGTCATGTTCACACACACACAGAATTTCCTCCGCTCTCTTGGTATTTTAAAGAACATTCAAGAAGAGAGATAGAGAGATGGAGCTACATTTTCTTTGCATTGTTCATTAGTGGAATGGAGTCTTTCACCCGACTCACATATAAAAAGACTGGTAAGTTTGTTAATTTAAGAAGACTATAATTGCAAAATATTTTATGACCACTTGCGCACCCCTAGCAACTATAAACACGAAGGTAAACGATACGTCTGAGGCACAAGTTGATGCAAAGTGCAATGGCCTACTTTTTGTTAAATGCAGTGGCTCTTAAATTGTGCATCGCCAAAGCTCAACTCTGGGGATGGTGGTACGAATACGCCGTCCTTCTGGTGACCTTAATTATTGGCTCTCTGTTTGTACATCAGAGGAGGAGAGACAATCGCCTCAACCTACCGCCCGGTCCTTGGAGGCTCCCAGTGATCGGAAACCTCCACCTACTACTACCCGGCAAGTTGCTACACCAGTTGCTCCGAGACCTCTCGGTCAAGTATGGGCCCATCATGTTCTTGCAGTTAGGGCAACTTCCCACTGTCGTGATTTCCTCACCAGAAATCGCTCGAGAGGTATTGCAGACCAACGAGCGGGTCTTTTTCGATCGACCGAGTCCATGCTATTGCAAGTACCTCCTGTACGGCGGAGACAACCTCAGTCTGTCGCCCTACGGCACGTTTTGGAGGAACGTAAGGAAGTTGTGTGTAATGGAGCTACTCAGCAATAGGAAGGTCCAGGATTTTAGGGAGGTAAGAGAGGAGGAAGTGGCGACACTCATTCAAGATATTGCGACCACCACTGGTATGGTGAATTTGTCCCGTTTCGTGCTCTGTCTCACCAACAATGTGGTTTCCAGAATCGTCGTCGGAAAAAAGTATCGAGAGAATGGCGTGGGTGGATACGCAGATATGGTGAATAAGGTGGCGAACATGCTTCATGGATACAGTATTGGGGACTTGTTCCCATCGATGCAGTGGATCACCTTCTTCACCCCAATGCATGCACGCGTACGACATTTATTTCGCCGGGTCGACGCTTTTCTTGACGGGATTGTGGAGGAGCACCTGAAAGAACGCAAAAATGGTGACAAGATAAAGGACTTTGTGAACTATCTTCTTGACATTCAAGAAAGGGGCGACCTCCATTTCCCTCTCACCCGTCACCATCTGAAGGCGCTTCTCCTGGTTCGTCCCATCCTCCATTCTAAGTTGCACATTAGAATTATCAAAATAGGGAAAAAAAAAAAAAGAATTTGAATTTCTAAACACTTAACCTTTGACAACCCCAAGGTTAGAGTGTTCAATCTTGTAACGTTTTCTCGGCTGGGTCCACTCAGACTTGTCCCCTTTGGTTAGACGAGTACCCATATGCAACTTGTGCTATGTAAGAAAAATAAAAAAAATTCATAAAAACTTGTGGTTGGACGAGTACCCATATGCAATTTGTGGTATGTAAGAAAAATAAAAAAATTCATAAAAATAAATAAAAATATGTAGTTGATATATAAAGTTCTTTTATGTATTTCTCGCAAATATTTGTGAGGTTTTCTTAAAATATGCCCGATTTTTTTGTTTTCCTATTTTTTGGGATTTTTAAAATATCTCCAACTGTAAATCAAGTTTTCTAATTGTATTTCTGAATACGTTTTTTGAGCCCATTTGGTTTCTAGTTTTGTTTTCTATTTAATAATTTATTTTTTTTATTTTATTTTAATTTTTTCATTTATTTTTATTTTGATATAGCTACATCCATTTGCTTGTTATTTTCTTTTTGAAGGGAGGAGATTGTAGCATGTGATTGCTTGATTTTGTAGTTCGGGTGGTATTTCTCCAACCCAACTCTACTAACTGCTAAGCCATGCTGCCAAAAGCCAATATTCACTGCTTTCTATCTTATTTTCACTGGATTAAATGTTTGTTTCTCTGTCTTGTATTTGTGGTATTGGCAGGATATGATCGGTGGGGGAACTGAAACATCATACGTTACAATGACTTGGGCTATGTCGGAGCTCATCAGGAACCCGAGAATAATGAGGAAAGCTCAAGAAGAACTCAGAAACACAATTGGGGAAAAACCAATGGTCGAAGAGAGTGATTTACCTAAATTGACCTACCTCAAATGCATCATTAAGGAAATCTTTAGGTTCCATACCCAGATTCCTATTATAGCCCGAGTTTCACGCGAGGATTGCATAATTGGTGGCTACCATGTACCAGCTGGAACAAGGGTTATGGTGAATGCTTGGGGAATAGGAAGAAGTGCAAAAATCTGGGAAAATCCAGATCAATTTATACCAGAGAGATTTGAGAAAAGCACAATTGATTTCAAAGGCCAAGATTTTGAACTCATACCATTTGGTGCAGGGCGAAGGGGTTGCCCTGGCATATCATACGCAAACTCAGTGATCGAAATTGTTCTCGCTCAACTTTTGTTTCATTTTGATTGGGAGCTTCCAAATGGAACCAAGCCAGAGGAACTTGACATGACAGAAAATACTTCAGTAGTGAGACAGAAAAAGTCGGATCTTATTCTAGTTGCAAAGCCTAGATGTCCCCGTTCCAAGCTCCATGTTTCACAATCATCACCATCTGAATCCGGAGATCATTAAGGTAGTAGAAGCCCATTGCTAACTGATGAATGAGACTTCAGAATAAACCATGCTCTGTATCATGCTTCTGGTTGGGATGTAAAATTATTGTTTTGGTTCATTGCGAATTGGCCTGGTCCAGAACATGCATGGAAGTTCCTCAAATATGTTACATGGCTTCTTTTGTGATAATTGAATTGTCCCCATATTTAGAAAGATGGTACATGGCCTTAATGAGTAATTCAATGATATTTATGGTGGTCTTAAATTTGACTTCTATAAACGTTACTAATAAGGACATTTATGAGGAGGACAAACGGGGGTGGTGCTGTAATATTCCTATGAAAATAAAATAAGAAAAGGATTTCCCTTCAAATGTTGCGGTATATTTTAAGGGTGTATTTTGAGGGATTGTTTACAAAAAGACCGTTTATCTTTTGTACATAGAGATCAAAATTATTTTTTTTAAGTTTTCATAGATCTGCTCGATCTACACTACTTTTGAAGCTTTAAATCAGTGGTTTAAAAAATAGATCTGAGCGCCAGATCGGGCACCTCAAAAACCCATCCGGATCGGTGAATCGGCAATCCAGATCAGGAGTCGGCCGAATCGGTCTGATTAAGCCTTAAAAAAAAAAAAAAAATTCATTATAAATGTTATTTTTTAATAATCCAATAAGCAATATGGGTATTACATTATTAACTTTCATTTTTAATCAATTTGCAAATAATTAAGATATGTTTTCTCTGTATGAACTTATATTAACCATTAAATTTGCATCACATAAAACAAAAACATAGAATTACTATGGATAAAGTATATAATCATATATAGACTACAATAAATAATGGATTTAATCGATGAAAAATGGCCACTAAAATCTCGAATTGGAGGAAAATCCTAATCCACTAAAAAAAAAAAAAAAAAACCAAATTATTACGACCTAACTAACTATAATCCAAAATTATTACAACCTATCTAACTATAATATTATATATTGCAATGAAAATTGTTGGTTTATATTTTATTATATAAATAAAAACAAATTTAAAATATTTTATAATATCATTTAATTTAAACTGTATTATTGACAACTGTAAGAAAAATAATATATTACAAGATTTATAATGCAAATAAATAAATAAATAAAATATTTGATTATCAATCTAGAAATTATTCGAATGCGCATCAATTTTCGATTAACACTTCAAATTTTCAAGAATATAATTTTTTAAAATTCTATAATAAATTTAATGGAAGAGATTGTTAGAGACAAAAAGATATTTCAAATGTGTATGAATCATTTCTTAAAATTAATATTCCTAAATTTATGTTAAAGCTGATCATATTATAAAAATAATAATTATAATTAAATCAGTTATTCTTAGTTTGAATAAAAAAATATTTGTTGTATTAAGAAATATCTTTTATTTTTGTTAAAAGAAATACTTGTATTTTTTTTTTGAGATAAAATATGATATTTGTTGTATTACTGTTTTGTTTTTGACAAGAAACCAAAGAAGGTGTTATATTACTTTTTTTTTTGCTTGTTGTATTACTTTTTATTTTTGTACAAGAAAATAAAAAAATAATGTTGTTGGTGCCTTTTATTTTTTATACCTTTTATTTTGTTTTCTTGACAAGAAATATTTATTTTATTACCATTTTTTTTACAAGATAAAAAAGAAGATGTATGGTCTTTTTTATTTTTTAGCAAGAAATGCTTTTTGTATTACTTTTTATTTTTTTGATGATATTATTTTCTTCATTTTTTTTTTTATGACAAAAGTAAAAACCTATCTACTTTTTTTTTATTTTTTTTATGATATTATTATTATTATTATTATTATTATTATTTTTATTATTATTATTATTATTATTATTATTATTATTATTTTATGAAGACAAAAAGTGAATTGCACAATAGCGTCCCAAAATTCGAGCCTGGACATCACACATAGAAACATTGCTGCTAACCACCTCAGCCCTTCATGCGCTGCTAAAGAGTCTTCTACAATAATTACTCATATTGAATGACTTTTCAACATAATATCACTTAGCACAAGTCCCACATCGAAGAATTGGAGAAAGTTTACACAGTATAAATATCTTTACAAAAGCTTTAATGTTAGCACGATAGAAAGGGTATTGTAATGATCTTAAACTTTCAAAAAAAAAAAAAGAAAAAAAAAAAAAACTTTTAATAAGTGATGGTCCATATGAGCATGATGGTCCTTAGGGACCATCACTACTTTCAAAAGCTTTTGGTTTAAGTTTTTGCTACCTTGCCACGTCCTTTAGTGAACGTGGGCTTTAAACGTTCAGCTGTAATATAATTGTTACACCTCATGTATGAGGTGTAACTTAATAAAATAAAATAATAAGGTGCCTTAAGAATTTAAATAGGAGAGGCGAAGACTCCCACCCTATAAAATTTTTGAGATCTTTCTCTCTCTAGTCGAAATGCAGTGAGCTCTTTCTCTCTTTAGCCGAATTTTTATCGGAAGCTCCCTCTTAAATATTTTAGGTAAGTGACTTCATTATCTTGAAAAATAATCCATTCTTTTTAAAAATGAAATGAAATAATTACTTCTTCTTATTATCATGAATTTTAGGCGCGATAAATTTTATGCACAAGCGACCTCATTATTTTGAAAAATAATCTTTTTAATAAAATTGTGATATTTTATCTATGTTACAAATTTTAAATGCTGTAAATTCTTAGAAATAAATTTATTTATTTTGCTTGTCTATCGTTAGAGAATTTTAGATACTATAAAATTATTAGAAATAAATGTGATATTTCTGCTTTTAGTAAAATTGTGAGATTTCTTTCTACTGTTTTGGAATATTTAGACATTATAAAATTCATGTGCAAAAGACTGCCTTATTATTTGAAAACTGATATTTTTGCAATTGATTATAGCATTATCTGTGAAATGTTTATTTACGAATTGACATCCCATAAATTGTGATAATTCTGTATTCTTGAATTTCTATAAGAGTTTTTTTATTCCTATTAGATTGGCAATTATGCTAGAATGTCTTTACGAACTGCTACCTTTCTAAATCTGAGCCCAAAATATTTGACTGGTTATTTTTGAAACGTTATTGAAAGTGACTGTTATTAATGGTTTAAGTGAAATTCATATTAATAATTTCAGTGATATGTTGAGTATATGATATTGTTGCTTTCGAATGTTTAAAGAGATTTAGAAATACTTTAAGTATGCAAGTGGACTCATCCGGTTCGCCGGTGAGGTATAAGTGGACCTATCTGGTACGCCTGTAGGGATTAAGTGGACTCCTCTGGTACGTCGGTGAGGTATAAGTGGACCTGCAGGGATTAAGTAGACCTATCTGAAACATCGATAGGGATTAAGTGGACCCATCAGGACGCTGATGGGGTATGTAGGTGACCTACTTGGGACACCAGTAGGGTATTTTGTGAAATCTTTTAAAATATGCTCTGACGTTAAAATGTTATACGCATTTCAATTATTCGAATTATGCTTAATTATGCATTTTGAAAGTGAAACTATTGATGCATTTCTGTTAATAGATCTCCTTTTTTAAAATATTGATATCTTTCAACCTTGATTATTTTTAAGATTATGATGATCACTTACTTAGTAGCCAAACTCATTAAATTGTTGTAAACATTTTTTCCGGATAACTGTGGTTTCATTTTGACTGCTCGTCAGGATCAACTCTGGAAGATATTGTAGTTGTGCTTAAACTTTCTTTTGTTACTTTGTAAGAATTCGCCACTATAAATTATTCCTATTAAGAGATGTATATATGTTTTGACTGTCACATCTCAGAAATATCAGTATTGTAAAATCTTGGGGAGTGTCAATTATGGTATCAGAGCAATAAGTTTAAGATTCTTAGGAAATTTAAAAAAAATGTACTTAAAATCCAGAATAGTTGAAGCTAATAAGGAAGGAATTCACAAAGCCTTGGAAAATATGGTTGCTCTAATGCAACGTCAGATGGGAAACAACAATTCACCCAGGCAGTCAATTACGGAAAATGGTAAGAGTAATATCGAACAATTTAAGAAATTGAACCCACCTTCTTTTAAGGGTGCTGTAAACCCACTGGAAGCCGAGGGATGGATTATGCAATTAAAGAAAATATTCGAGGTAATGGAATGTCCTGATGATAGGAAGGTGGCCTCCGCAGTTTTTATGTTAGAAGGTGAATCACAACATTGGTGGCAAATGGAAAATGGAGTATTGGTCAAAGAAAACCCTTGACTTGAGAAGTATTTCTAGAGGCATTTAATGAAAAGTATTTCCCAGATTTTATTCGAGACCAAAAAGAAATAGAATTTCTGGAAATAATCCAAGGAAACCGGACAATAGCACAGTACGAGGCCAAGTTTACCGAATTGGCCAGGTTTGCACCACATATGATTAACAATAAGGCAAGAAAGGTGAAAAAATTTGTAAGGGGTCTCAGACCAGCTATTAGAAGCAGAATATCAGTCTTAAAATTGAGAACTTATGCTGAAATAGTGGATCAAGCTCAAATTGTCGAAAAAGATTTCGAAGATTACCAAAAGATAAAAAATCAGAAAAGTCAAGTTAAACCCACACCGTCTAATCGACAACAGCTTGAAAGGGCAAACAAGAAGTAAAGGCTCTTGCCACTTCAAAGCCCAATTGAACCATGTAAAAAGGTGGGAAAAACCATGGATCGAGCCCTTGTTATTGGAATATTGGAACCTATTTTAAATGTGGAAAATTGGGGCACCAGATTAGAGAATGTTTTAGGTTATAGATGCAATAGCTTCCAAAGCAGGGAAAGATAGCTCAGAAGCCTCAGATGAAGGGAAGAGTATTTGTGATCACCCAGCAAGACGCTCAGGCTTCAAAATCAGTGATCCAAAGTACTCTTATTATCTTCCAAAAAGTAGCTCATGTTTTAATTTGATCCTGGATCTACCCATTCATTTGTGTCACCATACTTTGCATGCCACTTAAAGGTATAACCAGAACAATTAGAATACATTCTAGAGGTAGCCACACCGATGGGAAATTCAAGTGACACCAATATAGTGTATGAATCCTGTGTAATAAAGATAGAAGAAAAAGAACTGTTAGTTGATTTAATACTTCTAGAAATTCAAGATTTTGATGTAATCTTAGGCCTGGATTGGCTTTCTGTATACCATGCAAATATTAATTGTTACAAGAAAATGGTTACCTTTAGTATTCCGAATCAACTAGTATTTTACTTCAATGGTATCAAAAAAGACTTGCTATCCTATTTAATCTCCTATATTTGAGCTAATCGCTTCTTTCGAAAAGGGTGTGAAAGCTGTCTTGCCTATATCAAAGAAGATAGGAAGGAAGAAATAAATTTGGATACCACTCCGGTTATCCGAGAATTTCCCGACGTTTTCCCTAAAGAATTGTCTGGATTACCGCCTGACAGGGAAATTGAATTCTCTATTTAGTTATTGTCAGGGATAGCCCCAATTTCTAAGGCACCTTATAGAATGGCACCTGCAGAACTTAAGGAACTTAAACAACAATTGGAAAAATTATTAGATAAAGGTTTTATCGGGCTCAGTGTGTCACCTTGGGGTGCTCCGGTATTGTTTGTTAAAAAGAAAGATGGAACCATGAGATTGTGTATCGATTATAGACAGTTGAACCAAGTGACAGTGAAAAATAAGTATCCATTACCTAGAATAGATGATTTATTTGATCAATTACAAGGATCACAAGTGTTTTAAAAAATTGATCTTAGATCTGGATATCATCAGCTTAAGATTAAAAGTGAAGATGTTCCCAAAACAACTTTCAGAACAAGGTATGACCATTATGAATTTTTAGTCATGCCTTTTGGATTAACCAATGCACCGGCTGTATTTATGGATTTGATAAATCGGGTCTTTAAGCCCTTTTTGGATAAATTTATTGTGGTATTCATCAATGATATTTTAATTTATTCCAAGAATCAGAAAGAACATGAGCAACATGTAAGAATGGTATTGCAAATATTAAGAGAAAAGAAATTGTATGTCTAACTTAGTAAATGTAAATTTTGGCTTGAACAAGTGACATTTTTAGGACATGTCGTATCAAAGGAAGGTCTATCAGTTGATCATTCAAAGGTTGAAACCGTTATTAATTGGAAACAACCAAGTAATGTGACTTAAGTTCGAAGCTTTTTGGGATTGGCAAGATATTACAGAAAATTTGTAGAAGGATTTTTCAAATCGCCACCCCATTGACTCGATTGACACAGAAAAATGCCAAATTTGAGTGGACAAGTGAATGTGAAGAGAGTTTTCAAGAACTAAAAGTTCGATTAACTTCAACACCTATTTTAACTATTCCTAAGGGGAGTGGGGGATTTGTGATTTATAATGATGCATCACATAAAGGCTTGGGCTATGTATTAATGTAATATGGGAAAGTAGTGGCATATGTATCCAGACAGTTGAAAGAATATGAGAAAGAATATCCAATTCATGACTTGGAGTTGGGTGCAATAGTATTCGCTTTGAAAATGTGGAGGCATTATCTATATGGTGAGCATTTCGAAATATACACGGATCATAAGACTTTGAAATACCTCTTCTCTCAGAAGGATTTAAATATGCGGCAGATAAGATGGATGGATTTCTTAAAAGATTATGATTGTACAATCCATTATCATTCAAGAAAACCTAACGTTGAGGTCGACGCTCTAAGTAGAAAATCTATGGGAGTCTTAACTCATCTAATGATCTAAGAAATGAGATTGTTAGAGGAAATAGTGGATTGGCATCCGGCTCAGTCCATTAATGGTGTGGTAAGTATGATTGCCAACATTAAGGCAGAACCCCAATTAATCCAATAGATTCGATCAGCACAAAAGAAAGACCCTCAGCTAATACAATTGTAGAAGAGGTAAAGCTGGGAAAGAGAGATGAATTCTCTATATGTAGTGAGGATTTGCTAAGATTCCAAAGTCGGATTTGTATCCCGAATGATGAGAGTATGAAGAAAGCAATCTTGGAAGAAGCACATCACTCTCATTATACGATACGTCCCGGAAGTATTGAAATGTATCAGGACCTGAAGAAAACCTTTTGGTGGAATAATATGAAAAAAGAAGTAGCACTATTTATGTCTAAGTGCCTAATATGCCAGCAAGTAAATGCTGAGCATCAAAGGGCCGCTGGGTTGTTGCAACCTTTACCTGTGCTAGAGTGGAAGTGGGAGCACATCTCTATGAATTTTGTCTCTGGCTTGCCTAGAACAAATTCAGGACATGATAGCATTTGGGTCATTATGGACTGGCTGACCAACGCTGCTCACTTTCTATCGATTCGCATGACGTACACTTTGGATCGACTGGCCCAGTTGTACGTTAAGGAAATAGTGCGCATGGAGTTCCGGTCAATATTGTATCGGACATAGATACTCGGTTTACTTCTAAATTTTGGGCTAGGCTACAGTCAGCCATGGGGACGAGACTCACCTTTAGCACTACCTTTCACCCCCAAACTGATGGACAATCGGAGAGGACCATCCAAACCTTGGAAGATATGTTGAGGGCCTGTGTCATTGACTTTACAAGAAGCTGGGATGACCATTTACCCCTGTTGGGACGAGGTTGGTGAAAGAAAGCATTTGAGGTCAGAAATTGTCTAGGTAACCACAGATAAGATAACTTTAATTCGAGAAAGCCTCAGGACAACTCAGGGTCGGCAAAAGAGTTATGCCGATAACCGACGGAGAGAACTTGAATTTGAGGAAGGTGATCAAGTTTTCCTAAAGATCTCACCAATAAAAGGCATTATGAGATTCGGCAAGAAAGGAAAGCTAAGCCCACGTTACATCGGACCATTTGAAATCCTGGAAAGAATCGGAGGTGTCGCTTATAGACTTGCCTTACCACACGAATTGGCAAACGTCCATAATGCCTTCTATGTATCATCACTACGAAAATAACAGCCCGACCCATCCCATATCTTGAAATATAAACCTTTACCGATCAGAAAGGACCTATCTTTCATTGAGCCGCCAATTTTGATATATAGAAAGGTACAAGTGTTGCGCATTAAGGAGATTCCTTCGGTCCGTATATTATGACAGTACCATTTAAGAGAGGAGTCGACTTGGGAACGAGAAGACGATATCAGAGAAAAATATCCCTATTTTTTTCAATAATCAAGTACACAAATTTATAGGACTAAATTTCTTCAAGGGGGGATGAATGTAATGATCCTAATTTTTTTTTAAAAAAAAAAAAAAAAAAAAAAAAAGAAGAAACTTTTAATAAGTGATGGTCCATATGAGCATGATGGTCCTTAGGGACCATCACTACTTTCGAAAGCTTTTGGTTTAAGTTTTTGCTGCCTTGCCAGTGGACGTGGGCTTTAACGTGCAAGTGTAATATAATTGTTACACCTCATGTATGAGGTGTAACTAAATAAAATAAAATAATAAGGTATCTTAAGAATTTAAATATGAGTGGCGAGGACCCCCACCCTAGAAAATTTTTTAGATCTTTCTCTCTCTAGTCGAAATACAGTGAGCTCTTTCTCTCTTTAGCCGAATTTTTATCGGAAGCTCCCTCTCAAATATTTTAGGTAAGTGACTTCATTATCATGAAAAATAATCCGTTCTTTTTAAAAATGAAATGAAATAATTACTTCTGCTTATTATCATGAATTTTAGGCGCGATAAATTTTATGTGCAAGCGACCTCATTATTTTGAAAAATAATCTTTTTAATAAAATTGTGATATTTTATCTATGTTAGAAATTTTAAATGCGGTAAATTCTTAGAAATAAATTTATTTATTTTTCTTGTTTATTATTAGAGAATTTTAGATGCTGTAAAATTATTAGAAATAAATGTGATATTTCTGCTTTTAGTAAAATTGTGAGATTTCATTCTACTATATTGGAATATTTAGACATTGTAAAATTCATGTGCAAATGACTGCCTTATTATTTGAAAACTAATATTTTTGCAATTGATTATAACATTGTCTGTGAAATGTTTATTTGCGAATTGACATCCCATAAATTGTGATAATTTCGTATTCTTGAATTTCTATAAGAGTATTTCTATACATATTAAATTGGCAATTATGCTAGAATGTCTTTACGAACTGTTACCTTTCTAATCTGAGCCCAAAATATTTGACTGGTTATTTTTTAAATGTTATTGAAAGTGACTGTTATTAATGGTTTCTGTGAAATTCATATTAATAATTTCAGTGATATGTTGAGTACATGATATTGTTGCTTTCGAATGTTTAAAGAGATTTAGAAATACTTTAAGTATGCAAGTGGACTCATCCGATTCATCGGTGAGGTATAAGTAGACCTATCCAGTACGCCAGTAGGGATTAAGTGGACTCTTCCGGTACACCGGTGAGGTATAAGTGGACCTGCAGGGATTAAGTGGACTTATCTAGGACCTCAATAGGGATTAAGTGGACCCATCAAGACGCTAATGGGGTATATAGGTGACCTAGGACGTCAGTAGGGTATTTTGTGAAGTCTTTTGATATATGTACTGACGTTAAAATGTTATACGCATTTCAATTATTCGAATTATACTTAATTATGCATTTTAATAGTGCAACTGTTGATGCATTTCTGTTAATAGATCTTCTTTTTGAAAATATTGATATCTTTCAACCATGATTATTTTTAGGACTATGATGATCACTTACTGAGTAGCCAAACTCATCAAATTATGGTAAATATTTTTTCAGGATAACTGTGGTTTCATTTTGATTGCTCGTCAGGATTAACTTTGAAAGATATTATAGTTGTGCTTAAAATTTCTTTTGTTACTTTATAAGAATTCACCACTGTAAATTTGTCTTATCAAGAGATGTACATATGTTTTGACTGTCACATCTTAGGAATATCAGTATTGTTAATTCTTGGGGCGTGTCAGGTATGCTTGCGGTTATATTTTTGAACAAAATTACCAAAATGTCTTCAGTTAAGGACTCACCTTGTGACGTCACAAAGCGTCTGGAATCGTGATTTGTGACGTAATCAGAGCGATTCACTATTCAAAATCTTCGATTCTCTTCTATGATTGAGCAATTCTCGATTTTATAGAAGAATCGACATGGGGTGACCGATTTTCATGTCGACTCGGGCGAGTCCGATTTTATAGAAGAATCGACATGAGGTGACCGATTTTCGTGTCGACTCGGGCGAGTCCGTTGCGACTCGCCAATTTGTTAAACCCTGCTTTAAACTATATAATTAAAGATGAAAATATATTTTAAGGCTATCAAGAAAAATAAAAGAAAAACCTAGAATCACAAAAAAAGTTATAAATCTTATAAAGAAATCCTAAATCTAAAATCAAAATATATATTTTTTAAATTTTTAAAGAAACTAAAAGTAACCCCTCCATCTTTCTCCTCTTGGATGGAGAAAACTTGTCATCGAGTTTTGAAATATGCTAAGAAGAATTCGGCATCAAAATTGCTTTCTTCAACCTTCTTCTTCTTTATTGGCTCCAATACTATTTGTGGGAAAAATAATTTCTCCAACAACAAATTCTAATATATATATATATATATATATATATATATATATATATATATATATATATATATATATATATATATATATATATATATATATATATATATATATATATATATATATATATTACAAATTCAGATTGGTGTAGTTGTGAATATTTCATTTTGAAAAAATTCACAAACTCCATTGATATATATTCTTCACCATTATCGGTCCTCAAAAACTTGACCTTCTTCTCATATTGTCTTTTGACTGAGCTTTCTAATGTTTGAACGTATTAAATACATTTGTCTTTTTTTTTAATATTGAAATACTTTATTTCTTTGATAAATCATCTTGAAAGGAAACAAAGTACAAAGATTCACCTTTTGGAACATTCAATGCAAGACCCCATAAATATGAATCAACATAATCAAGAATGTGTTTTGTAATATGATCTTACATATGAAACTATACCTTACATGGCTTGCCATAAGTACAGCGTTCACAGAAGTCAAACTTGTAGTTTTTATTCCATTGAGCATTTAGCATTTACTTAGTTCCACCAAAGCCCTCTTATTCACATGGCCTAGCCGCAGATGCCGCAAATAAGTCAAGTTGGAATTACTACCTTCACATATGAAAACTATCGCATTATCGGAATACTCCCAAGCAGTTTCACTCAAATCTATTTGTTGTTCATCACAATAAGGGCAGCCTTTAAAACTTTCAACGCTCGACTTTCTTAGATAAATTTGCAGGCATTGGAGTTAAAGAAAACTAAGGAGATAAGATTCATTTTTACATCTAAAACATGTTTTCTATCAGTCGATGTTCTAACAAGTCCATCATACATTTGAATAGCAATTGTCCCAATGCTGACAGTCTTACAAGTCACATCATTCGCCATCAAAATTGACTCACTGACTCTTGTATGTCGTGAACTAGTTCTAAAGAGGGCAAAAATGATAAAAACATTCAAAACCCACGTGTCTTTAGAATAACCATAAATTTTAAAGACTAACAACACATTACTTGTTCCATTCAGCACATTACCTGTTCCATTCTCTAAGTTAAATATTCGGCACATTAGAAGCTCCTCTTTGAGTTTCAGATGCTCCTTTTACCTTCTCTTTGACCTTATAATAATACTTGGTGACATGCCCCCACTTCTTATACTAATAGCATCAAATATTACTTTTTTGTTCATGATTTTAATCTCGGACTACCTTTCGTATTTAGATCAATAGATCTTCATATAACCACTAAAGTATTTGCATGTATTTGAGCATTACTTTATTTTTTTCTCAAATGATTGTAGAGAAGAGTCGAAAAAGAATTGAATATATATATATATATATATATATATATATATATATATATATACACTTTAGCTAGATCACACGAGTCCTTCTTTTAAAGCACACAAAGATGCAATTAAGATTCCTGAGTTTAGGTCTGACAGACCTAGACTCTACCTGTGTTGGCCTAGCCATTGCTAGGACAATTCAGGGTCAAGGTCAACACAACATGGACCCACGCATTTGCATTCCCATTGACTTGTGAGCGCCCTGTCGACATTTATGCACGTTATAAATTGGTATTATATCTTACTTTCCAAGAGAACAAATTTGAGGATGGAGAAATTGCACCAAGGGTGATCAAAGACTTGTAGGTAAAAGCATCAAGGATCTATATCTATATATGGAGTACATTGAAGTTCATATTTTTCTCCGTAGCGAAGAAAACAAAACATGGGATGTAGAGAGGAACCTAATCCAGTTGGTAAGAGGGTGTGACAAGTAATTTTCTATTTTTCATCAATTTAGATTAGGTTTCTTATTTGAAGCGGCATGGTCATAAACATTGTTAGGAAAATAGAGTTGGCTTTCCATTAAACTAAGATAAAAAGTGGCTTCAGGACACATTTTAGGTTGGAGACACGGTTTATTAGTTAGAGGAAAGTATGGAATGAGATCATTTATCTTTGACGCCACATTAATCTTGACCATTGGATGTGAAATTGGGTGGTTGCAATTATTTTATTGACCAAGCTCAAACTTTAAAAGAAATTTTTTCGAACTTTGTAACACATCCAAGCTATCAAATTTCATATCAAATGGTTATAAGTAATTGTGACCACCTTGTACAAAGGATAAATGGTCTTATTGTATACAAATTCATTAGTTAAAGGGAAATAAATAGGGACAGAGTAAGAAGTTGGTGAGGGCTTGGAAATAAAACTCAAAGCTGAGATCTGCCCTCAAAAGAGGCAATATTTTAATCAAATAATTATTAATATTCGATTTTTTATCTATATTTGTGAAGAATAGTAACAATTGGTATCAAAGCGAGGTTCTCAGGCCCTACCAAATGGAGGTGTTGCATTGGAAGGGAAGAAAAAAAAAGACGGTGGAACTAATATTCTAGGGCATCCGAACGGATGACTCGCTCATTGACGATGGAGAGTGAGATTCCAATTTTTTGTCAACATCTTCAATATATTTAGCATACAAGACTACAATGCTCTAACTAAACAGCGATTAGATAGTTGCATTATTTATGTATTTCATTGACCCTTCTTCTCTTCCTATAGTTTCTATGGTGATGACGTATTCACAGCATTCTTGGCGTTAGATTCCATCATAGCCCTTGGGAATCATAGAGTTCATTGACCTCTAGCCCATGTCCATTTTTGGACTTTTCCCTTGGGCTCTTGGCATCTTTAGAGCATTAACCAGGCCTAGACACCGAAATTACATGGTGTCGTATTTTTTAAATGGATCTTAGAACTGATTTTAAGAACTAAAAAAGGATAATTTTATGAACAACCATTGATTTAAATTTTTTTCTTAAAGGGATCACCAATTTGAATCCAACCTTAAGGTGGTTGTTTTATGCCTCGGCGGATGCAAATGGAGGAATGTGTTCCCCGATGCATACAACAATTAGGCAACATATAAACATGATTAAGCAAAGGATGAGGTTTGTATTAGGTGGCCACCTTATACTATACAAGTCACATACTCCTCTAAGCTTTGAATTTGGAAATCATATGATTGTATGAAAATCTATTTTCAACCATAATTAAGAAATTTCAAATTTAAAAAAGTAAAAAGTTTATATAAGGATGCTAACTTATAATGTAGAACTACGGATGCCCTTCAAAAATCCATTGGAAAAGGTAGTTTTAATGTTGAAAAACCCTTTGATTGATCATCTCGACATCGAGATGTATGACTATGAAAAGAAAAAGATTTTAAGTCTCAAAAATAGTGCATTTTACAACATATTATCTACACCGACCATTTTCGTGATTTTCATATGTTTATAGATCTACTTGATTTTAACCTTTTTTGAAATTTAAAATTTTATAATTAGATATAAAAATAGATTTTGAGATAATCCTAAGGACATTTTACATCAAAATTATATACCATGATAAAATTTGAAGGTGCAGATTGAGCAGATCTATAAACACTTCAAAATATTGAAAATAGAAAATTTAGATAACTTGTTACATGATACTACTTATAGCAATTAAAATTGTTTTTTCTTCATATCCATACCTCTAGAGGTCAAGTTGTTCAATTGGAAGGTTTTCAAACTTCGGCGTACTATTTTCTAATGGATTTTTGAGGTGCATCTTATTTTGATAGGATATGTTTTGCACCCTTGTATAAACTTTTCCTTAAGGAAATTAAGAGAATTTCTCACATTCATCGATTGCGAGCTATCCTCATACACTACTATGGTACATGGATTGTACACTTTCTACAAAAGATACTCAGATTTCACTATGGGGATCTTGCTTTGCCCTTCACCTAGAAACTATCTATTTTGTCGGAAAGTTATGCCTGCACCAGTCACAACCTTGGACAGTAACAAATAGACCACTAGATTAACAATTATTTCTCTAATATTAACACCCGATGACATCCTATAGTTAGAAATCATATAGGTTACATATAGAATAGAATTAATATTGTAATGTTAACACCAATGAAAAATGAAATTCTATAGGTTGCATGTAGAAAGGGGTGTAAACTACCAAAACTATACTAGTTGCCTCTTTTTTTATTCCATTACTAAAAAAATGAGCAAGGGTATTTTTAACTTTAGATATAGTAGTGCTGATATTTGCATTAAAAGACAGAGTATGTTTGTCATTTCAAGAATGATATATTTTAAATATTCATTAAAAGACAATAGTAAGTATATTAATAAGGATAATAATACAATGAGGCCATTTATTTTTGTTACAAGGTGGTCACAATTATTTTTCACCATCGGATGTGAAATTAGATGGCTGCATTTATTCCATTAACTAAGCTCAAAGTTCAAAAGAATTTTTCTAAAACTTTGTAACACATTCAGATTCTACATTAACAAGTTATAAATATTAAATAATTAATAGGGAAACTACAATAATTCTAACATTTTACATTCCTTTCTTAATGTGGCCTATAGGATTTTGTAGAGTGCTAACAATAATAATAATAAAAAAAGAAAAAGTTTATACAAGGTTGCAACCTTAAAATGTAGAATTACATATGCACCTCAAAATTGCATCGGAAAAAGTTGTTCTATTATTGAAAAACTGTCTAATTGATCATCTCGACATCAAGATGTAAGAATATGAAGAAAAAAAATATTTTGAGTCTCAGATAATCTTAAGAATATTTTACACCAAAATTATATGTTATGATAAAATTTGGATATGCGCCTTAATTGGATTGTGTAAGGTTGCAACCTTATAAAAACCAAACCCTAAAAAAAATACAAACACAGACACACACACACACGCATACACACACACGCATACACACACACACACACACACACACATATATATATATATATATATATATATATATGGAAAAACCTAAAAAATGCCTATACGTGAAGTGCTATAGTGTTTTGCCACCATCATAGACTTGCTATGTCCGTGGCAGTTCATTGTTGGTTCTACTTTTTTTTTTTACCGTCACGGACATACAAGGTCTGTAGTGGTCGAAAAACGTACGCCGCCCTATTTTTTCGGATGGTGATGAGCCTATATATATATATATATTATATATATATATATATAAAAGTAGAATTCAATCAAAATAAAGTGTGCCACAAAACCCTATTGTAAAATGTTGTTTCAATGCCAAAAACTTGTGATGGCCTAAAAATCTATCTTTACCGTAATTATGAAAGTTAATAATGAGTTCATCATGAAAAAACTGCAAGGTTATCCCAGGATAGAGTTGACTACTCAACATAGACTCGTAGTCAGAGACATCTGCATGAAGACATAGAACAGAAAGGGTAAAAGTAATGGGCATCCAAGAACTAGATAATGGAATTTAAAAGATGAAAAAATTGACTAATTCGAGAGAATTCACAATGACTCTATTCTAGAGAATTTAGGCGTGACGCCATTATGCAATAAAATGAGAGAGAGAGTATACTAAGGTGGGCTGATCATATGTGGCGCCGAACAAGTACAACACCTATTAGAAGGTGCGAATTAGTTTAAGTGGAAGGACTGAAAAGGGCAAGGCGTTTGCCCAAAAGGACATGGTTGGAAGTAGTCTGAAAAGATATACAAACTTATGGCCTCACTGAGGATATGACTTTTAATAGAACAGAATGGAGATATATGATTCATATTGCCGTTCTCAATTAATTAGGATAAAAGGAAAAAGGATGATGAATTATGAGTTCATCTAAAGGCCCTTGAAATTTATTAAAATGGAATAGTTTGGGTCCTCTGGTTTCGGGAACATATCGGGAATCAGAGCTACTCTTACTAGGATCCGACCTGCCGGTTATGTAAGTGCCATGTTCCCATATCTAAATTACTAATTTTCTTTTGCGTAATGATCCTTTAAGATCCTCCCCCACCTATGTGCGTAGGACCCCCAAAGAATCACCATTAAAGTTGACATGGATCTCTAGAAAAGTTAGAGTCTTGACTTTTCTATAAATCCGTGTCAAATTTAATGGTGATCCTTTAGAGTCCTACACACATGAATAGGAGAATGTCCTATAAAATCATTTCTCTATTTAATAATTTATTATTTTTTAAAAAAATTAAAAATTAATAAAAAAATATTTTTTAAAAAAATTAAATGCTCAGGCGCGACCCAACAATTCTATGTGACGCGTAGCCGACAATGTTTGAGAGAAGGGTGGGAGGTCCTTTTTATATAATTTGCCCCATAAGGCTCTTATGTATATCACCAATGCGGGACCAAACGCCCTTTGGATGGTAAATGTCCTTTGAATATGAATATTAGTACCTTTCTCCTTATCCAAAGCAACTTGTAAGCTCAGTAGCTCCCGCTTTCTGCTTTGTTTTCTCATTTGGCCCTTTCCTCTCCCTCAGTACAACAATTTGATTGTTCCTCTACATCTCACACTTTCTTTCTCATAATTTGTTGTTTTATATTTTTTTCCCATTAGGTCTCTCTCCCTCCCTCTCTCATTAAATATAGTTCCCAAGATATGCAATCTTGTGCTTGGTTTTCTCATTTGGCCCTGTACTCTCCCTCTGTACCACAATTTGGTTGTTCCTCCATATCTCACACTCTCTCTCATAATTTGTTGCTTATATTTTTTCCTATTGGTTCTCTCTCCCTCCCTCCCTCTCTGATTATGCCATAATTTCCAAGATATACAATCATGTGATAAAGAAAAACCAATGGAAAATATAAATACATAGCATAATTACCAAGAAATATTATCTTGTGCTATCAAGACTATGGAAAACATAAATACAAAAATAGAAAAGAACATATGGAACATGCCAAAAGAAAGACAGTGGGCTTTCAAGAATATGGGCAAGAAGTATAATGATTAATAGAGTAAGGAAAATACTGATTTAATGAATAGAAGGAAAACACACGGGTTTCAAGAAGCATAGCATAGGACATGCTCTCTCCAATCCATGATCTTCAATAAAAATCACAAAATTACTATAAAGAACTTTATAAAAATAAAATTCTTAGAAACGCTTATGGGCGAATTTGAGTAGTGTTTCACCCCGAAATGGATATAGCATGTCCGTTGCGGTTTATACAAAAAACCTGCAACGGCTTTACGATAGCTACGGCGGAATCCCATATTTTTTTGTGTGAAGAAACCCTACAACAGACATACTATGTCTGTGGACATCTTCTAATCCACGCCGGTCGAAAAAATCGAACGGCACTAAGCCTATGGGTGAAAATACAGTTTATTTTCGCCCATAGATGTTGTGTAGTCTCTTCTTTTGTAAAAACACATTATTATAGTTAGTTTACAAATTTAGCATCAAATTCAATATCAACAAACACTCAAACAGGAAACGACATCTCCATATTCACTTTTTTGTAAAATAATTAAAATCCATATTGCACAGCCCCTATTTTTTCTTTGGAAATCCAAAATGCAATATTTGTAACAAATTTGAATATTTTTTTGAAGTACTTTTTTTTAGGCTAGAGTGGCCTGATCCAACCACTCCCCAAATCCAAATCGCCGATCGACTAACGTAAACTAGTTTTTTGGACGACCAATTTACCCACCAATCCGACATTTCAAACACTTGTGAACCTTACTAAGGGCAGATTTTTTTTATTAAAGAAAGTGCATAAAGGACATAAAGAAAAGGATGTATTAGACGGTCAAAAATTATAGATTGAATCTCTAAGATGTCTTTTGTTGAACATATCTTCTACAAATTTTTAGCCATGGCTAAAATTTGAGATATGTGGCATCCAGCATATTTACTAGAGTACGCTTTTGTGGAGTGAGAGTAATGCATATCAAAATTTGGTGGCAAAAAATTTTAATTTTATTTTTTGTCAATTTTATTTTTAGAGATTGGGTTGATTTTTTATTTATTTTGTTAGGATCAATTTTTAGAAATAAGATTAATAAGGATATGTTTTAGTTAAGTTTAATGAAGTCTATATTTTAGGAAGTATCTTTTTTTTAGCAAAGATAAGTTTTTAGTTGTATTTTAGTGTCCGTATTTTCTAGGCGGGTTTTCATTTAAGAAAGTTAGAGTATTTCTTTTAGAGTCTTCTTTTGAAATAAAAAGGCAAGTACGATGTAGTTAGCTTGTTAGGAAGGTTATCTTGTAATTCATTTAGGAAAGTTTATCTCTTGTATTCGTTGGAGTAAAAGGTGTTTATCTTTAGTTTTTAAAAACTATATTTTGTTTTCTATTTTAAAGGGGGTGTTGTCTTTTTGTGTTGGGTTAAAACTACAAAAAATAATGAGTAATGTGGTGAAAATGATGTATTAGGGAATTGTAATTATCTTTTATGAAGTTGGATGGAAGAATATGGAAAGAATTTAGAGATAGATTCATTTTAGTTAGTTCTCATTTTCAGTTTTTAGTAGGGAGATATATTAGGGGTTATCTTTTGAGAGTCACATGAGGAGGTGATTTAAATGTACAAAAGGAAGCACACACCATGTAAAGGGGGATTGAATTTTGATTAATAAAGAAAGTGAATTCATGGAGAGAGAGAGAGAGAGAGAGAGAGAGAGAGAGAGAGAGAGAGAGAGAGAGAGAGGCCCTTTCAGGATGTTATTTCTTCTCTTGTATTTATAGGCCCGTGCTGGACTACTCAGATCCGCACGTTTTGTTGTTTCTTCTTGGTGTTCATCGAATGGCATCATGCTCGTGGACAAGTTCTATGGTCGTGTATCGAGACTCCACCCTTATAGCGATAACAAAACCTCCGAGCACTCCGAGAGATGGAGAACAAAAGTTTGAGAAGGCAAGTAAAATAGCTAACCCTGTGCTTAATGTAAAAACTAGCTTCGACACACCATGATGATGGCAGAAAATTGGATGCGATTTTCGAGAACCCATCCCATGCTAACGCTTTGTGTCGGAAACTGATGGTCGGGAGATTGATCTACCTAAGTTTGATGAAGAACCAGTTGAAGATGAAGAACATGTAGTTTTGGATCTTCAATTGCAATCATCATTCTTGGAAGTCGCAGGTTACCCCAACTTTGTTGAAGTTTCTGTTTTTTTATGAAGAACAAGAAAAAAGGAAAGAATTTATCTTTGAGGTAGCTGGGATATCTAATTTTGTTATTGATAGAGAGATGGAAACTCAAAATCTTTATTTGAACCCAAAGGAGATCGAGCATTTGGAGATGCATACCAAATAAATAGAAACATATGTGATGTGCCCTAACGTGAAGCAAGAGAAATTTCAGCAAGTTTATGTGGTTGAAAAATCAATATACAATGACGCTTTCCTCGAGGGTTTCATAATTTCAGTGCACCATTGTTGTGTCTTGATCAATGCAGAAAACCATAGGTCACATGATTATTTTTTCAATATTCAGGTTGAAGAAGGTGGCGTGACTAGTACAAATTTTATCTTAGTGTATTTTAAAATTCGAGGATGAGTATTCTCCAACCAGGGGAGAATGATACAGATCAAAATTTGGTGGCTACAAATTTTAATTTTATTTTTTGTTAATTTTATTTTTAGATATTGTGTAGACTTTTTATTTATTTTATTAGGATGAATTTTTAGAAATAAAATTAATAGGGATTTGTTTTAGTTTAGTTTAATAAAGTCTATATTTTAAGGAGTATCTTTTTTTAAAGATAAGTCTTTAGCTGTATTTTAGTGTACGTATTTCTAGATGGGTTTTTATTTAGGAAAGTTAGAGTATTTCTTTTGATTTCTTCTTTTGAAATAAAAAGATTAAGTGTCATGGATTTAGCTTGGGAGGAAGGTTATCTTTTAATTCGTTTAGGAAAGTTTATCTCTTGTATTAGTTGGGGGTACAAGGTGTTTATCTTTAGTTTTTAGGAAATATATTTTGTTTCCTACGTTAAAGTGAGTGTTATCTTTTTGTGTTGGGTTGAAAGTAGGGAAAATAATGGGTCAAATTTATCTTTTGTAGTAGTTGAGGGTACAAGGTGTTTATCTTTAGTTTTTAAGAAATATATTGTATTTTAAAGGGCGCGTTATCTTTTTGTATTGGGTTGAAACCAAAAAAAATAATAAGTCACACAAGTCGAAAGGTAAAGTAGGGAGTCCTAATTATCTTTTAGGAAGTTGATAGATGAATATTAAAAGAATCTAAAGATAGATTTATTTTGGTGTGTTATTGTTTTGAGTTTTTAGTAGGGAGATATATAGTAAGAGTCATGTGAGGAGGTGATTTAAATGTATAAAAGGAGGCACGTACTATGTAAAAGGGAATTTAATTTTGATGTATAAAAAAGTGTTTGTTTGGAGAGAGCAAGGCCCTTTTTGGGGTGTTGTTTCTTATGTTGTGTCTATGGGCTCGTGCCTGACTACTTATGATTCCATTCTCGTTATTATTTCTCTCTTTAAAAAGCTATCAATTTTTGTCGATATTGTTTGCCGGTAAATTTTATAATGTGTCAGAGAGCCTTTAGGGTAACATATCCTAAAGGAGGAGGAGGTTTGAAGTAATTCTCTTGATTAGATGATCACTAACTTATACTTGGTTTTATGAATAATAATTTTGTCAGAAAATTAATCATAAACTCAAATTGTAGGATTTTTTCTTGAAATAAGTCTTTTATGCCATTGAAATTGTGTATGTCATTTCTCGTATTAGTAAAAATCTATCGGGGAATAGTTTTTGGAAGCTAAAACAACGGATGTCAGAACAAACATCTAACGAAGGGCCTTTTTGGATCCTTGGAAAAATTCTCTTATTGTAATGTGATGGATCCACTTATGTTCTTTTACATCTTTCACATTATTAAATATTTCGACCTCTTCTTGCAACGCTTTTTACATTTTACCATAATTCAAGTATACCTTGATAAAATAGCTATCAAGGTACTTCCTCATTGTAGTTCAGCCATTGGGTGTGAGTGAAATTGAAGTACTAATGGTTGAACACTCGTAAGAGAAATCAAATGAATTCATATTGGCTTTGAAAGGTCATTTTTGTTCATTAATATTTAAACTTCTAAGAGTGATATTGAATAGGAAAATGAGTAGCACAACCTAGTTGATCTAGATGCAAAATTGAATGGAGATATAACAAAGGAGTAATTAATAGAAGAGGAGTAGTTAGTGTTGCGTAATATAGCATTTATTGAGACAATTGGTGATGAAGATGATGGAGAAAGAGAGGATGAGCATGGAGGAGTTGGTGACTTGCTAGTATTTGAGCAATTCATGCGAAATATAGGCCGTTATTTACCTATTGAAGGAGGGGGAAAGAGAAAAAGGAAGTAGGTGGGAGTGAGGATGATTCTGAGACACCAAGTACGAGCCAAGATATAGCTCACCCAGGGTGCTAGTAGCAAGAGGGTGGGAGTTAGCACAAGATATGTACTAGTCTTCAGTATTTCGGGCAAGAAAACGATTCACCATATGCTCGATTTGTCTCAACAACTTTACAAGTAGAGTGAACGCGGAGAAGAAGCATTTAGTATTTCTTTTTGGTATTAGGTTGCATCTTGAAAATTGTATGCGCTAGTTTTGACAATATATGATCCAGTTTGATTGTGAAACAAATGTACGGACACGGTTAGCATGCGGGCTAAGCCCTCACATGTTGAAATGTGGCGCCTCTTAAAAATCTATTTTAAATATGACGTTTTGGACTCAATTTTTAAGGACATATAATCTCTAACATGGATATCATGAATAGGAATAAATAAATAAATTTGAAAAACTAGAAATAATAATTCTATTAAGAAAATATTTGGACCGTTAGTTTCTATTGTTTTTAGATGGATTGCCTACTTGCATCCATCTTTAAGATGGATGCTTTACTGTTCTGGACCACATATGTAGAAATGTGGTCCAGCTCACATGAAACAATTTTCCTAAATGTAATGATCAACAAATACCCGAAAAAAGAAGACATGTTACTATGGAAAAAGTTTATATATAGTTAGAACCTTAAAATGTAGAAGTAAAGATGCACCTCAAATATCTATTGTAAAAGGTTGTTTTAATGTTGAAATATCATCCAATTGATCATCTTCCCATTGAGATACATGAATATGAAAAAAAAAAGAGTTTGAGTCTTAGAGATAGTGCATTTTGCAACATATTGTCTAAACCGTTCATTTTCAATATATTCATATGTTTATAGATCTATTTTGATTTTAGCCCTTTTTGGAGTTTAAACTTTTATAATTAGATATGAAAATAGATTTTGAGATAATCTTAAAAGAAATTTACACCAAAATTATATGTTATGGTATGATAAAATTTTGAGGTGCGCCTTAATTGGATTGTTTAACGTTGCAACCTTACAGAAACAACAATTTTCTAAAACAAAGAAATCATAATACCTTTTTCTTGGAAACCCAATAAAAAGGATTTATAATTTTTTTTTAAATTTTTTTGAAATTTTCTTGAATCCAATTTGGCTTGAATTAGGTTATCCACGAATCAGGAACACGAATTAACGATCCAAACCTTCCCTAATTGGGAAGCACGAATATTATTTTGGACTTGAGCAACAATTATGAATGTTATTTTTCTTGTACTTCACCTAAACCATTAAATAATATGAATGATACGTATCACCTTCCACTCTTAATAAATTTAACAATGGTGTCATGCCTAATAATGTCATAGCAAATAAATTAATAAACAGTGACAGTTAATTTAACTAACTGGTTGACATTGGTATCAATTGCCAATAACAAGCGACATGTATCTATGAACCAGTTTCTTATTATATGTCCTAGTAACTAACGAGAGGAAAAGAACTTGCCCCGAACCCCATATATACTAAGCTCCTCTTGCAAATAAACACACAAAAAAATCCAGACCTATTTCCTTTCACCCCAGCAAAAATCAATCCCATTTCTCTTCAACATGGGTTCTCAATCTCTGATGAAAGTACCAGTCCTTGATTTCTCAGGAGTCTTGAAGCCAGGAACTGAGAGATGGAAAACGCTGACACAAGATGTGCGAGAAGCTGTTGAAGGCCTAGGGTGTTTCGAGGCCGTGTACGATACCAACTTCCCGGATTCTCTGCAGAAGGAATTCTTCTCTGCTATGAAGGAACTCTTTGATCTTCCCCTGGAAACGAAGATGAAGAACCAATCTGAGGTTCTTGCCCATGGATATTGGGCTCCCAAATCACATGCTCCTTTATATGAAGCCACTAGCATCAACCATGCGGAGCAGTTGGAGAACATTGAGCAGTTTACCAACCTCATGTGGCCCCAAGGACACCCCAAGTTCAAGTAAATTCATTCACATCATTAAAGGGTTGACCCATTTTCATAATTTTCATGAATTGGGTTTTGGTCAGGCATGAAAAGATGTTGTATTTTACATTGAATGTCAGTTTCCGGGTTCAATTTTTTTTTTTTTTGGGACAAAAAAGTTAAACTTTTCTTTACGGAATTACATAAATTACAAAGAGCATTTGATCACCGTCACAACCCAGGACATTTTTGTAGGCTAAAGTAACCATTTCTGTAGATGATCTATCCCCATCAAATTAGTTAGAATTATAACCCTCCTTTTCCACCCTTTTCCCTTCTTTTCTTTTCTTCTTATTTTCGTTTTCTTTTGCCTTTTTTCTTTGTAATTTCTCATTTCTCAATGAAATTACCGTTAACACTCAAAAAAACAAATATAACCATTTTTGACAAAACACCTTTGTATTAGTTAGAATTAAACTTTATGTGATTTGGGTAGTTCTAAAGAAGATTTTTTAACTTCCAGAAGATTTTTTAACTTCCCAATTTTCCTTTTTTTAAAGAAATACTTGAATCACTTTTGATGTAGAAACGCTTAGAAAATGCGTAAAAAATATAAAACAAATAGTGAAAATCCCAAAAAATTGGAAAACACTGTTATATTATTTAGAATTAAGAATTATATGATTTTCATAATTCTTATGAGATTTAGGAACAAGGTTTTCAAACTCTGGTGAGTCGACTCGGCCTCGACCGACTAACAGGTCGAACAAGAATCACCGAAAACATGGAAGAATCGGTTCAAAAAATGTGAAAATCACCCGAGTTTTCGTATTTGGCATGCAAAACTCCTTTTTTGTAATACGGAAACTATTGTAAACTAAAAATATTAACATTGTGAGTGATTTTTATCGATTTTTAGAATCTTTTCATGTTTTTATCAGCAATATTATGTTTATGTTAAGATTTGGGTTCATCAAAACCCAAATCGAACAACATTTATTACGAAATTATTAGGTTTCTAGGGTTCTTCGTTCATAAAAAAACAAATCTGCCAATCTCTTCCATTCTTTCTTATTTATTCATGAAATTAATTGATTATGGGTTCATTTTCAATCTAATGAAGTTATCTACAAAATCCCTCTGCGGATTCTCGTGTTTTTTTTGTCAAACCTCATTGTTCTTGATGATTTCTACACCAAATTGAAATTATTTTGGCTTGTTTTGAAGCTTTTGAAATAACCTTCAACAGCCCTATATAAATTAATGGTTTTATTTTGTCATTTTCTACTAATTTTGTGCATCAAAGAGCTAACATCGTTAGTGTGTGAAAATATTGTCAATTTTATTATATCTCTCTAATTTTTCCATAGTTTTTTATGATGTTTAGTTTATTTTGAAACTTTTGAAATCATCTTCAAAAGTCCTATACAGATTCATGGTTTTTTTGATAAAATATTGACTGATTTTGTGCATCATAGAGCTAATATCGATCAACAATAAAAAATTTGTAAAATCTAAATTTTTTTTCTAATTTATCAATAATAATATTCTGATTATTATTATTTTTTTAAGATATTGAAATAACTTGAAAACCACTATATTGCTTTGTGTTTTTTTTCAGTGTTCGCAAAATCAAACTGGAATGGTTAACAACACATTGGCCCTGAAGTCGTTTAACCAGTCTAACCGGTAAACCATCTTATTTAACCATTCTAACCACATATAAAAAGATCGGTATGTGAAAAAACCTAGGCGGTAAAAAAATTGTTGAAAAAATAAAAAAGATACAAAACAAAAAGTCAACTAAAATATGAAAAGCATATAAAGAATGATTAAAACAAAACACATTCAAATGAAGTTAAAAATTAATGAAATAAATGAATTTTAATGAATCGATTTTTTAATTAAAGTGAGTATTAATGACCAAAACAATTTTTAATCTTTACGATAACATACAAAAATATGGAAAATACATTACAAACCAAATTCCTTTTTTTTTGAGAATTTATATACATTTTTTTGAAATTTTTTTAGATACCTGACGATCACCAAAACACCCAAAATCAGAACTGGCCAATGACCAGTTCCAATCTAACGGGGCGATTAGCAGTTGGAACACCCGGTTTTTCCAACATTGGTTTTTTTTGCTTCAATATTGATTAATTTATTACATCATAGATATAATATCATAGTCATATTTAATTAATTACAAAAATAAATGTCACTTTTGCTAGATTGTGCAAGCATTTTATCTCTTTTCAGATATGTAAGATTGGTTTTTAATTATGAAAAAATGGGGGGTCATTTTTTTAGAATTCACGAGATGTAAGAATTTTTTTTTTTAAAAGAGTTAAGATAAAAAGAGTTCCGAAATAAAATATAGCCCCCTCCATCAATTGAAATCAATACCTCTTATAGACTCAGGCAACATAATTTTTTTTAAGAGAGTTATAAAAAAAAGAGCTCCAAAATAAATACAAACATTTAAGAAATATACAGTTTAAAAATATATTATTTAATAGAGTTATGAAAAATAACCGTAATAATGATGGCTAGTCTTTATCAGGACGTTCCAAATGGCGGGTAGAAGACAAGAGACAAAACACTAACACAAAGCCAAACGCACGATTTGTAATTAAAATTAGCTGCTCGTTTTATATATACACCTGCTTTGTATGATTTTTTGTTAAAAAAAATGAGCTTGTTTAGGAACATCCCTTGTTTCCTTTTTTTTCTCAGAAATATGTCTAAACAAAACTTTAGCAATCTATTTTTCATAAAACTTTTTAGTCTTCTAACGATTGTTGGTTTTGTTGGCCATAGCGAGACGGTAAAGACAGCAACAGAGAAGATAATAGAGGTTTCTAGACTAATTCGAATAATGGTTTTGGAGAGTTATGGTGTGGAGAAATACAATGATGACCTTGAGAGAACCACAAATTATCATTTTCGCATGATGAAGTACACGGCCCCCAAAGGAGACAACCAAGTGAAGGGCTTGCATGATCACTCGGACAAGAACATGATGACCATACTGTGCCAAGACCAAGTCGGTGGTCTCGAGGTGCAATTTAAAGATGGATCCTGGTCACCAGTGGTGCCCTCGGGAGGCTCTCTAGTTATCACCATAGGCGATACTTTCATGGTTGGTCTCTTTGTCTCTCTTAATACATAGGAATTGTCAATATTTCATAATACTTAAAAGTACGAAGGTTAATGTTTCAATGAGTTATTATAAACTATGTTTCTTCTATTTTAAAGAAAGAAAAATTTTATATAAAGCTGAGAATTTAAGGAATTAACTTAGAGCCCACCTCAAAAATTTCATTAGAAGAGGTTGTTTTGATGCCCAATTATTCTCAAATTAATCATCTGGACATCAAGTTGCATGATATGAGAAAAAAATGGATTTCAAGTTTTTGAAATTATATATTTTATAATACATTTTTGGACCGTCAATTTTCAAAATTTCATATATCTGCTCAACTTATATTGTGTTTAAAACTTTAAATTTTATAATTAAATATGAAAATATATTTTAAGGTTATCATAAAGATTTCCAGTGTTGAAACCCCATTTTTTGGCACTATTTGAAGTTGCACTTTACTTTGATTGTTTAGAGCCTCAGCTCTATACAAACCACACCCTTTAAAAAATTAATTTTTGTGGGAGATTTCTCTTTAAATAAGAGTACAAAAGTACTTATATTTGTGGCATTTGTTTTACCCAAATTTTGCATAAGCACTCTATTCATCGAGACAATCAATCTTAAAAAAAGAAAATTCAATTTGCACCTTGGATACAATCAAAATAAGTCCCCATCCAATAACAAATCTAAATCTCCATATGGTGAAATTTAAGATCTAGGCCTCTAGGAAATCAAAATAAACTATTTTCATATTTATGATTCTTCATGTAATAATAACAAAGTCTATCTACAAAATCTAGAGGAAGGAAACAAATCCTTCTAAAGTTCTAACATGTAAAATAGATGGCCTATTTTAAGCTAGTTAAAAAATATTTTCTAAGTTGTATTCTTACATTTTATTCTTTGGTGATCGTTGACCAAATAAAAAGAGTATATGTTTGAAAAACATGGTCAAACAAATAGTGCAAGCATGGTTTTTTTAGATTGTTTCATTATATTATGATAAAACCATTGCATAGAATCAATCAACCATTTCATGTAATGGTTGTATAGTAATATAAAGAAACCACACATCTAGAAAGCTATATTTGTACCATTTGATGACCCAAAAAATTGCACATACGTATTCCTCATACCAATAGTCAATTTAAAAAAAAAAAAAAAAATCAATTTACATCATAGATATGGTCAAAATGAGTCCCCTCAAACAATGAATCTAGAATATCCAATTGGTGAATTTCAAGATCTAGGCATTTACGAACTCAAAACTATTTTTTTAGTTTTCAATATTGTTCATCTAATGATAACATAGCTATCTAAGACAAAAGGAAATGGGAAAAATCTTCATAAGTTTTGGATCTAAGATCTTAACAAACTAGAAGGCTTATATTAATCGGGCTAAAAAGATATTTTCCAGGAATGTTTTCAAATTTTGTTTTTATGTGATTATTCATTGGAATAAAATAGTGTATATTTAATATGGGATTGTCTACAAAGACACCATTTATCTTTCGTACATGGAGGTCATAATCCTTCTCACTCATTAGATATCAAATATGATGGCTTGGGATGAGTTACGAAGTTCGAGAATTTCTTTTTTGGGAAAATTTCCTATAGGACCCTTATTCCTTGTATTATTTTATAGTAGACCCTCCTTCCGCTTTTCTTCCAAGCAGCATAAGAAAACCCCTAAATATTTCACCATACGCCCTCATCTCTTATCTCCCTCTTTTATTGACTTTTGATCATAAAAATTAGCCCCAAAAATTTTTTTTATACCATTTCAACTCTAAAACGCTTTTAATGGGTAGAAAGAGAAAAAGAGGGTTAAATTTTTTTTAGGATGAAATGATAAAAAAAATATTTGTTGGGGCAAATTTTTATGGTCAAATGTCAATAAAAGATGGAGATAAGAGATAAGGGGGTACGGTGAAATTCTTAGGGATTTTCTTGAAAGAAAACGGAAAGAGGGTCTACCATGAAATAATATGAGGAATTAGGGTTCTATACGAAATTTTCCCTCTTTTTTTTTTTGGAACTTTGTGTCCATTAAGTGATACCCTTACAACTATCCATTTTGAAATTTAAAGGAAAAGAATGATTGTGACAACCATGTACAAAAGATAAATGGTCTCTTTCTATACAATCCCATCATATAATTAGAATTACAATTGTAGTTATATTATTTAGATTAGATTATAAATACTGAATTTCAAATCAGATTTTAAAGTCCTAAAAATTGTGCATCTTGAAACATATTATATAAGCTGTCTATTTTAAGAATTTTTTAAGTATTTTTAGATTTGCTCAATCTAAACCACTAGTCGACTTTAAATTTTATAGTTTGGTTTAAAAATAAAAGTCGAGGTCATTGAAAGGGTTTTTTATTTTTTTTATCAAAACTACATCTTTTACCAAGATTTATATGCGCGCCTTACTTTGATTGTTTAAAGTTTACACCCTATACAAACCACACCCTATTACTACTATGTGTATGATAAAAACAAAAGAAAATTTATTAGTATTTATAATCATATAATGTGTGATTATCTTTGAAATGCCCACATCCATGTTGATCCTGTCCTATGTAACAGACCATACAGACCATCATACCCTTAGACAGCCGGAATCAACTCTTGCATGTGCCGATGATGGGCAATGACAGTTTAGATTTAGATTTAAAGGTCACTTTGTCTCAAGAAATTGTAATTGTAATGATTCTCAGTTTTGCGAGTTTCTTTTCAATGAGCCATAGCTTCTTTTAGAATATAGCTAGTTTTCTCTTATTCAAAATCTAGTTAACAAACATATTTTTTTGTTGCATTCGTTTTTCTGATTATTCATTTCATGCATGGACCAATGGTAGGCTTCATCCGGTACGACATCGGGTGATGCATAAGGGATACGAGGACAGATATTCTTGTGGGATATTTTCATTCCCAATTCCAAATGTATTGATTGAGGCCCCCCAAGAGCTCGTGGACGAAAATCACCCTAAGATTTTTAAACCCTTCGACACTCATGCATACTATAACTTCTACTACTTCCACAGGGCAAATCAGAAGGAGTATGGCCTCAAGGAATTTGCAGGCATCTAGACACACTCTCAATTATGATTTGCTTAGACACTTTTCTTTGGTTCCAATGTCTATGGCACTGATGGTGGTTGTTTTACGTCTTGTTTTCTTCGTAATTGTGAGCTATCAATATTATTATATCAGTTTATGTAGTCGATCAACCCGCTGCCACTTTCAGCTTTACTATCAGTGATATACTAGTGGTCACTGTTTACATGCAATTCTAAGACTGACCGGACTGATCTGATCCGTCAGAGGTTGTGTCCAAACTCATATATCAAAAGTCAAAATATGAATTTAAACAAACCCATTCCTTACGAATTTGCGGCCGAGGTCAACGTAGGTTGTGTAGTATCCAAAAGAATAAGAAATAAAGGTAAAACAAGAAGAAAATAAAAACTAAACAAGAATAATAGATCTACAACGAAAATAAAGATGCATGCAAGAAAACAAGGAGAAATAATAAAGAAAACAAAAACAAAAGAAAAAAAAGAGAAAAAACCACCAGCAGCCAGAGTTGGCCCTTGACCAGATGGTGAAGATAAACTCCTTATTCCTTGATCTTCAACATTGATGACTTTGAATGGATGTTCTTTGGGAAAGATAGTGATTCCTAAGAATTTACATCTAGGGCTATTGATTGAAAAGGTTTGTTTATATTTATGTTTCTGCAGAATTGAAGTTCCTATATCTAGGGCTTCATAGTTCTAGGCCTAGGGTTTGAAAGCTGGAGCATTCTAAGACTACGAATCGTAGTTAGGGTTTCTATTCACCAGTAGGTCCTCCAAATTGGCTCGAAAAACATCAGTTTATAGGCTAAAATCATCCCAAAAACATGACAGCGGTTAATTAGGACACAATGAAGGCTGACAAATATCAACAACACAATAAGCGTCGTTGAACTCTCTGTGTCTAGGAACATGATATGAATCTATAGTCACCCTTTTCCTAGTTGAGGGAATTCCAAAAAACCGAAAGCCCTGAAATTGTTGGTACCATGATCTAGTCACTTTTGTGAACTTAAAACCTACACTTTGGAACCATCTAGTACCTCAAGTTCATCATCCTAAGCATCCTTAAACCTAAGAAACATCAGAAACAGACACATATACAATTCTGAAACCCATAACTTTGAAAATTGATATCCTAAAGTCCATGGCTTTTCAATCCCAACAAATTTAGTCAAATTAGTCCAATTTGGATATAAACTTGTACGAAGATCTAATAATCTTTCCAATGGTTCAAGGATCACTCAAATTCAATATATGGTTTGGATGTTATGACCATAACAAGATTGTTTCCAATAATTCCATTTTCGTCCATCCGCCACAAAGGTTTAGTTGATGCAAAAAACATATGCAAATTGCAACAAAGGGTTTGATGCATGCAACTAAAGTCCATTCGTAGAGCTTGTTTTGGACTACACTTTCTAGTTAATTCCCCTGGCTATGACAAACACATTTACGCATGCAAATAACCTTTAATCGCAGACCCATAACTGCCCGAAATTCCTCAAAAACGTGTGAAAATCATGGTCTTAGTGTACACGTCCACATAGTCTTTAGGGTACATGTCCCCCATGGTCTTCAGTGATAAGAGGTCACAATCTTAGGTTTTTTCTATAAATAGACTGTTTGAGGGTCTGAAAGGATTCCATTTGACCCAAACCCCAATTCTACCAAAAAAATCCTTTAGCCCTATGCCAAGAAACCCTAACAGCAACCTATACCTATCCCCAGACCTCTCTAGGCCTTCCTACCCACAAAAAGCTAAGACCACCTCTATAACCCTTAGATGGACTTCAAAAGCCTTAAAACTACATTAGGGGTCATCATTGGACTACCGTAGACCATGCTGGATCATACTTTCCTCAAAGAACCATCTTTGAGTCCGATTAATCCCTAACAGCGAGCATATCTGGTTTATCTCTCCAAAAGGCAACGGGGACGACCCTCCTCTCTCTCTCGCTATATATATATATATATATATATTAATGATCTTATGAGACCCTCCTACATCTATAGGTGTAGGACCCCAAAGGATCACCATTAAATTTGGTACAGATCTCTAGAAAAGTTGTCACATGGATGTGGGACTTGATTTTTCTAGAGATCTGTGCCAAATTTAATGGTGATCCTTTGAGGTTCTACACACATGAGTGTGGGAGGGTCTCATAGAATCATTATTCATATAAACCATTTTTTTGACATTTGTTATGCCCCCAAAATTTTCACACACATTCTCTTTATCCTCATAATCCATCCTACGAAAAAACATTCAATTTGCACCCTAGATATAATCAAAACTATTATCCTCCAACAATGAATCTTGACTGTAATTTCAAGATCTAGGCCATAGCAAATTCAAAATCACTTATTATCTTTTTTAGCATTGTTAGTCTAATGATGATAATGATATATGAAAATTTAAAGAATAAAAAAGTCCTTTTAAATCCCATATCTAACAGTCTCACTAAAGTGGACGGGTTATATTAATTGGGCTAGAAAAATACTTTCTAGGGAATTTTTTTAAACTTTTCTTTTTTATCATTGTTCTTTAGAATGAAAAGAGTGTACATTAAAAAAATTTTGTCAAACAAATGTTTTTAACATTTTTGAAGATGGTTGTATTACATTACTATACAACGGTTGAATGGTAATATAGGTGAAGATATGTCGAGGCTCTAAACAATCAAATTACAGCCCACCACAAAATTTTCATAAGAAGAGGTTGTTTTTTTATATCCAAAAATCCTCGAATTGATCGTCTCGACATCAAGATGCAATTACATGAAGAAAAAATGGATTTCAAGTTTGAGAAATAGTGCATCTTGCAATGCATTTTGGGCTTTCAATTTTCAAGGTTTCCAAGTTTTCATAGATCTGCTTGATCTACACTACTTTTGAAGCTTTATATTTTATAATTAAAGATGAAAATATGTTTTAAGGCTATAACAAAGATTTCCAGTATTAAAAATTATTTCAAGGTGCGCTTTACTTTGATTGTTTGGAGCCTCAGCTCTATACAAACTAAACACACACACACACACACACACACACATATATATATATATATATATATATATATATATATATATATATATATATATATATATATATATATATATATATATATATATAATAAAAATACTACGCAACATCTACAGGTGAAAATAAACAGTGATTTTGCCTACCCTCATAACCGTCCAAAGTTCATAGCGCGACCACGATTGTCCAGTAGTATCTTATTTTTTTTTTTTTTTTACAATTCAAAATGACCGTAAATTTGGAGCGTTTAATCATAAAAAATAGAGGAATATTTGAAAAATATAAAAAAAATATTTAACGTGAAAAACATTGACCAAAATACCCCTGAAAGGTTTTGGGGGTATTTTGGTTATTTTTTTTTACAGATAATTTTTTTTATATTTTTATTAGATGCGCCGCAGTAAGATGTACATACCCTCTAAATTTCACATTATTCCAATTTATAGTAACAAAATGAAAAATAAAATACTATTGGACAATCGTGACCGCACGATAAAATTTGAATGGTGAAGAAGGTAGGCAAAATAACTATTTATTTTCTCTTATGGGCATTAGGAAGAATTTTCTGATATATATATATATATATATATATATATATATATATATATATATATATATATATATATATATATATATATATATATATATATATATATATATATATATATATATATATATATATATATATATATATATATATATATATATATATATATATATATAGTAATGTCCTATGAGACCCTCCCACACCTATGGGTATAGGACCCCAAAGGATCACTATCAAATTTAGTACAGATCTCTAGAAAAGTCAAGTACCACACCCATGTGATAACTATTCTAGATATCTGTACCGAATTTAATGGTGATCCTTTGGGATCCTACACATATCGGTGTGGGAGGGTCTCATAGAACCATTACTTTATATATATGTGGGAGTAGATACCATATGCCCACACGCTGACTGCTACAGTAAACGTTTATGGCCTAGATTGAATATAAGCCGATCTAATGGTCACGACTTGATTTCGTATTTTATTTTTATTTTATTTTCTACAAATCTAAAGCACTTAAAATTTGAAGCATTCATTCTTCTCATCAAGGCGCAGCTAATAAAAATATATAAAAAATAATTCTCAAAATGTAAAGTGACCAAAATACCCTTAAAAGTTTTCAAGGGTACATTGGTCAATTAATATTTTACAATTTATTTTATATATATTTTTATTAGGTTCTTCTATTTTTGAAAAATAGACACTCTAAATTTGAAGTGATTTAGATTTGAAAAAAAAAATGAAAAATTCAAATATGAAATGAGATCGTGATAGTCAGATCTGCCATTGGCCTATACTGTAACAACCAGCCCATGGTTTGACATGATATTTTCCCTATATATATATATATATATATATATATATATATATATATATATATATATATATATATATATATATATATATATATATATATTTATATATATAGAAAGACACTACAAAACTCCTATAGGCGAAAATGATTAGTGATTTCACCTACCCTCATCACCGTCCAAAGTTCATCGTATGGTCACGATTGTCTGGTAGTGTTTCATTTTAAATTTTTTTTCTACAGATAGGAATGACCTGAAATTTGTAGGAGGTATTCATAAAAAATAGTTGAATCTACGAACAATATCAAAAAAAACATTTTATACAAAAAAATGACTAAAATTCCCCTAAAGCCTTTCTTGGGTATTTTGGTCAATTTGCTTTTTATGAATTATTTTTTAAAAAACTATTTTTATTAGATGTGCCTTATTATCTTGTACACGTGCTCCAAATTTGAAGTCATTTCGATTAGTAAAAAAATATTAAAAATGAAATGCTATCGGATAGTCCTGACCTTGCGATGAACTTTAGACGGTGATGAGGGTAAGTGAAATCATTGTTCATTGCCGCCTATAGGTGTTGGGAAGACTTTTTCATATATATATATATATATATATATATATATATATATATATATATATATATATATATATATATATATATATATAGGCAATGCAACGATTGTATAGTAATATGATGCAACAACCTTCAACATCATTTTTTTCCTTGATCCAAATTTTAAAATATACACTATTTTTATTCTAATGAAAAATCACAAAAATAAAAATTTTAAAACGAAACCTAGAAAGTATTTATTTAGCCCAATTAACATAGACTGTTCATTTTGATAAGATGCTTAGATCTATAACTTAGATGGATTTTGTCTTCTCCAATTTTCTTAGATGACTTTATTATAATTAGATGAATAATGTTATAAAAGAAAAATATGAATTCGAATTTGTAAAGGGCCTAGATTCGATTATGGAGTTGGAGGAGACTCATTTTAACCATATCTAACGTTTAAATTGAACTTTTTTTTTTTCGGGATTGATTATTGAGATGAAGAAAGTGTGTGCGCAAAATTTGGGCTCATGAAAATACAAACATGGTTTTCTAGAAGTGTGGTTGCATTATACTATGATACAACCGTTGCATGAAATCACTGCCTATATATATATAAAAAATATTACACAACGCCTATAGGTGAATATAAACAGTGATTTCGCCTACCCCCATCACCGTCCAAAGTTCATCGTGCGGTTACTATTGTCTTATAGTATTTTATTTTTCGTTTTTTTTCTACAAAACGAAATAATCTGAAATTTAGAGCGTGTATTTATAAGAAATAGGGGAATCTTTGAAATATATAAAAAAATATTTTCCATGAAAAATATTGACCAAAATACTCTCAAAATATTTTGGGGGTACTTTGGTCAATTTGTGTTTTGCGGATAATTGTTTTTATATTTTTATTAGATGCGCCTTCATAAGATGTACATACCTTCCAAATTTTAGTTCATTTCAATTTTTAGAATAAATAAATAAAAATAAAACACTACAAAAAAATAGTGACCGCGCGATGAAATTTGGACAATGATGAGGGTAGGCGAAATCACTATTTATTTTCACCTATATATATATATATATAATGATTTCATACAACAATTGTATCATAGTATAATACAACCACACTTCTAGAAAACCATATTTATAGTATTTGTATGACCCAAAATGTTCACACACACTCTTTTCATCTTAATAATCAATCCCCCTAAAAATAAGTTTAATTTGAACCCTAGATATGGTCAAAATTAGTCCCTTACATCAATAAATCTAGGCCATTCATCTGGTGAATTTTAAGATCTTGGTCGTTACAATCTCAAAATCATTTTTGTTAAAAAAAAAATTATTCATCTAATGATAATAAAACCATCTAAAAAAAATGGAAAACTATTGTAAACTATTGTTTTAATATTTTTATTAAGTGTTCCTTGATGAGTAGAATGGAAGAGCCAATTTCATTTGATTTGAAGCTATATAAAAAAATATTAAAATTATGTTACGAAATGACAATTGTGACCATAAAATCGGCCCAAATTCAATTTGCGCCATTGCGTTTACACTATTTCATTAACCCATAGCTAACAAGATCTTTTTCAGTATGCAATATAATATATAAGCTATTATAAAGTAATATAATATCACGCAATATAGTATACTATAAACTAATATATTGTTAAACTATTAGTTAAATATTATTTATATTAAATATAAAAGTATCTTTGGTATATTAAATATTAACTAAATATAAATAATTTATTAATTATATTATTTAATATATAAATATAATATTATATAAAAAGTGTAAAGCATGACTACATACACATCTATCTTAAAAATGGATGCAAATAGGTGTTCCATCTAAAAACAACGGAAACTAACGATCTAAATATTTTTGTATTAAAATTATTATTTTTAATTTTTAAAATCTATTTACTTTTTTATGTTCATGATCTCCATGTTAATGACTTCGTAAAAATAAAGTCCAAAAATCCATCTCAAAAATAGATTTAATGAGATGCCGGCATTTACTATGGTAAAATTCTCTCTCTCCATACGTTTCCTGTAGTTCCACGTCACCAGTCTTACTCCTACACATTATTGGGGTGGGCCTCTCACTCTTCCTATATGCCAAAACACATACCCAAAATAATCCGCATGGAGCGGCTGCCAACGCTTGTCCCGTTCTGAAAAGCTCGTTGCAACTTTCCGGACTTTATGCTCGTGTCTTTTTCTCCACTCTTGTTATTTCAATTTTGACTCCAGTTTGTATTGCAAACATTGAACAAGTTTTATTTTATTTTTTAATAAATTTCATGTACGGACTGTGCTAAATCTCAATGTGGGTTTGAGCGAGTTTAATATTTTTAATATTATATAAATTTTATAGATAGTTTGATATGTGTATAAATCTTTGAGTGAACTATAGGTATTATGTTATACGTCATTAATTATGTTGGTAAAGTCGTACGAGAGTTCTAGTAAATTCATCATAATTTTTTGAGGCTTGATTAAATACCATAAAACTCAATAGAATGTGCTAGATTTGGTCTAAAGTTATCCATGGTCCCATAAATACAAGCAATTGGTTGAGAGAAAGAAAGATATATGTAGTTGGTTGAATTCTCCCCTTTTTCTTCTTGAGTGGATGGTGCTCCTATCCAATCTCCTTGATTCCTTTAGGCCATCTCCTTGATTATTTGTCAACAAATCTTCATATTCGAGCGTTTTAGGTTCATACTACCTGAAGTTATTAAAATCAGGCCCGAGGTCAAACCGGTAGAACCAGTTACTGGAACCTTGTTCGGTCTAGTTAGTACTAAAACGTGATGTACACAAAACTAGTCAAAGAGTTGTACCAGTTCGATCGCTGGTTTTGCCAGTTCTATCGTACCATCCAATTTGGAAAGTTGAAATTAAAGTTCCATGTGTTTTGCATATTTATAGCCAGTTTTTTACAAGATAATGCAAATGTTTTACAAGATTTATTTTTTCTTGTTTTTCTTTCTTTATGCTGATTGCTTAGCAACTTTTTATTGCCAAAAGTTATACCTAGAAGTAATGATAAGACAACAAACTATATCTTGTTTTCCTTTTTGCAAGACATGAAGCTAATTTTGTCAAAGATTTGCCTTTTATTATCCTCACTCACACACTCACTCTCTCTCTCTCTCTCTCGTTCGTGCACTTTTCCACTTTAATCTATAGTAAATATATCTTATTTAACGATGTTTAATATTGCTACTTTACTAAATTGAAAAATCCAATGTTTGATTATTTAGGTTAGAATTTCTACAATAAATGCAAAATTAAATTCTTATTTTGGTTGTATTTTTCAATTGCTATTTCTTTTTATAACTTTAGTTGAATTTAAAAATTTACTAAATTTTTAATTTTTATGTATTAAAAAATATAATAATTGGTCTGACCATCGCCAATTGGACCGACTTTGATTAGACCAGTCCCTTCCTTCACCAATTTAAGAAACGATCTGGTCTTGATAATACTAATCATATCTCTGCTCTACAATATTTCAAACGGCTTGATGCTTACGAGCCTAGCAATACTTTCATTTGGATAAAAGTGGTATTGTTTAGAGTCAATTGGTTGTACACCCAAACAAAATCAATTACTAGGGATGACAACAAGTTGGGTATGGGTTGGGTTCGGCTGGACCCAGACCGCAAGCCAAATAATATCTGCGTACATGATTTGGACCTGGACCCGACCCATCGGTTCAAAAGTTGGACCCATACCTGTATCTGTCAAATCCTGGGTCTGATTGGGTCCATTGCCACCCTCACTATGAGCATCTTTTTTTTTTTTTCATCTTTTTTTTAACAACATATATCTAGGGTTACGGGTTAAGGGAAAAACGCATATCTCTTTGTAATTAGATAAAAACAGAGAGGCGTGATGAAGAGAACGTATTGTAACCCTATTCTTATTGCCACTAAAGAAGCTCAAATCTCTCGTGGATGTAGGCACGTTGCCGAACCACGTATATCTTTGTGTTGTGGTTGGTTGTCCCTTTCTTTTGTGTTTATTTTTTCTTTCTTGTTTTTGTGGATTGTATTTCGTTTCTACAAATTGGTACAGAGCCTACAAAGTTATTACGCGTTCTTGGGTTTGCTACCACAATGACAGGAAAGGGCTCAAGCATCAAATATGACATTGAGAGGTTCAATGGAAAGAACAATTTCACCCTTTGACGATGAAAGATGAATGATATTTTGATACAGCAAGATCTGGCTAAGGCTTTGCTAGGCAAATAGAAGAAACTAGCAAAGATGGACGATGAAGAGTGGCAAAAGATGAAGGAAAAGATGGTAAATGCGATTCATTTGAATTTCTCAGATGGCGCCTTGCGTTATGTGGAGGATCTAGAAACTTCTTCTGAGGTTTGGACAAAACTCGAGAGGATCTACATGACGAAATCTCTGACGAACAAGTTGTTCTTGAAGAAACAGTTGTATTCTCTTCAGATGGAAGAAGGCACAAATTTACTTGAACATCTCAGCGAGTTCAACCAGATCATAAGTCAGTTAGCAAGCCTTGAGGTTGAAATCGATGATGAAGACAAGGCCCTACTTCAGTTGGCTTCGCTTCCAGGATCATACGGTCACCTGGTTACAACTCTACTTTACGAGAATGAGACTCTTGAGACGGACGAAGTCACTGCTACTCTTATGTCAAACGAGACAAAGAAGAAGACTAGCAGTAATAAATCTTAAGGAAAATGTTTCTTTGGAAAACGCAAGGAGAGTCATGAAAGGGGCATATTAAGTCAAAAGAGGTCTGGAAGCAAAAGTCGGTCAAAATCGAAGGGAAAAGGCGAGTTTATTTACTAATACTGTAAATAGGAAGGTCATATGAAGAGAGACTGCCCGAAAAGAAATGAGGATATAAAGAGGATAGAAACAAAAAAAACATCTGATGAAGCTAATGTGACCGATAGCTCTGACAGAGATGATAGAGATCTTCTCTCTATATCTTCTGGTAAGAATCAATTTACTGATTCTTGGATTTTAGATTCTGGTTGTTTTTTTCATATTTATCCTAATTGAAAATGGTTCGAAACCTAAAAGTCACATAGTGGTGGGTCTATTCTAATAGGGAATGATGCGGTATGCAAAACCATTGGATCGTGAGTTGGGGATGGAGCAAGAAGGTATTGTGTTGCATTGTGATAGTTAGAGTGCTATAAATATTGCAAAGAATTGAGTGTTTCATGCAAGGAAAAAATACATTGATGTGAGATATCACAAGTTCAGAAAGCTTGTATAAGAAGGAATCGTTCACCTAAAGAAAATTCATACAAATGACAACCCTGCAGATATATTTACAAAGCTTGTCACTACGGAAAAGTTTAAGTTTTGCTTGGACTTGCTTAATGTCTCTCATTATTGAGAGTGAGGGAAGCACCTCATGGCAGGTCGGGGTACAGTAGCATACCTTTATGGAGGTACAGGGATAAAGACATCTTCAGGGTAGCTCAATAAAATTCAAGCTAAGGTGGAGATTGTTGAGGATTGATATCTTGCAATATGATGAATAGATCTGCCAAGGTGGAGTCAAAAAGACTATTCCGGAGGGCCGTTAAAAGCCCAAAAGGCTGAAGGCCCATAAGGCTTGAGACCTGGAGGAGTCGTCTTGATAGGTTAACTTTATGGACTCGGCCCCTACGGGGGTTCGGGGCCAGTAGGCACCGAAGGAAAATTCAGATATATCTGTATATGGGATTCGATATATCTAGGAATTGATATATATATATCCGTACAAGGGTATTTCGGTAATTTATACCATCTATCTAAGACTCGATATATATTGTTGCGATTGGGGGTTTATCTAGGGTTAAGGGTTAAAGAAAAAATGCATATCTCTTTATAATTAAATAAAAATAGATAGGCGAGAGGAAGAGAGCGTATTGTAACCCTATTTTCATTGCCAGTAAAGAAGCACTAATATCCAGTGGACGTAGGCACGTTGCCGGACCACGTATATCTTTGTGTTGAAGTTGGTTTTCATTTTTTTTTGTATTTGTTTTTTCTTTCTTGTTTTGGTGAATTGCGTTTCGTTTCTACAGGGTCTCCGGTCAGGTCTGGGTCCATTGACACCGTATCAATTACGTTGTTGGAAAATTGTTTGATAGTGATCCTGTTGTCTTGATTTCACTAACATGTAGTGTAGGGAATCCATATCCGTAGGTATCATTTCTCACCCTGACAGCAGCTTTTCCATATGCATACAACATATTTAGACTTTATGGCCCAAGACAAAACATCCTCAAAGATTCCCTACTCTCTCCGAGTACGTTTCCAATCAATTATTTACTCCTCCATATCCCCTCATAAACCACTCAACCAAGGTTTTACTGAAGAAGAAACCCCTTTTGAAGTCCTAATTTCCATGTCTCCACAGCAAATATGCCTGCTAGCCCTTGCCTTACCTTTGCTTCTCCTCATATTGAGGCTCATCAGAAGGCAACAGGGATGGAGGGCTAACCTCCCTCCTGGTCCCTTGAATTTGCCCATTATCGGAAGCTTACACCGCCTTGGCAGTGCGCCACACTTGTCGCTCGCCGAGCTTGCCCGTCAACATGGCCCCATCGTTTACGTCCGCCTCGGTGAGCTCCCAACTTGCGTGTTATCGTCCGCTGAGATGGCAAAAGAGGCACTCAAGACGCATGATGCCGCTCTCGCGAGCCGACCGACACTCTGTGCAGCACAGCAACTGTTCTATGGGTCCACTGACATTGCATTCGCGCCCTATGGCCCTTATTGGAGGCAGGTGAGGATCATTTCCCTGTTTTAATAGGTGATTTGGGTTCGAGCCGGATGAGAAAACGGATGGAAATATATGAGGCCTCGGGCATTGCTTTATGTTGAGGCATTCCACATTTAAGAAACCTTAAATTGTATAGGATCTAAACCAATATATAGGACTGCACCAATTTTGAAGTACAAACCAATATAGTAATTCTGAAATTTAAATCCTGCAATCTGGACATGGAATTTTTTATTCGGATGGCGAATTGGATGCCACCAAACCAGTACAAGGTAAATGTTGGTCCGGGCCCTGTCCTTCCCCCTACACCATATTTTTTTTTGGTCAAGTTTATCTAATACTTTTTTATTCCCCACAACACAAATTACTATTTAAATTTTATTTTATTTTTTTATTTTAAATATTTTTTGAACTTGAAATCGCCGATCCAATGATCTAACATGGATTTGCGGGGTGGACGATCCACACTCCACTGATTCAGATTTTGAGAGAAGTGGCAAAACTACCACAGGTATCCTAAAAAGTATTGTTTTAAAAAAATGGATTAGTGACCTCGTTTGTCCATCTGGAAAACTATTTTGGATTGGCGGATCGATGTTCCAGATGAGTGAATCGGCCAGATCAGCCTGATCCAGCTTTAAAAAAATATAAAAACATCACTAAAATTTCTTGAAAATCTAAAGCTTATAGTTTTCCAAAAAAAACAAAAAAAAGTATTACATTACAGGTTTTCATTATTTTAACAAAAATACATAAATACTAACAACACGTCCCATGTTAGAATGTTTATCCATTATAGAATGTTTATCCATTACACTCATTCTACAAAGTGAAATTTAAAATAAAATTAATTACTAAAAATAGGCCTATCTAACTTTAAAAAAAATTATTTTTTATTTTTATAATCTATAATGCCACTTGCATTTGTAAATAGATCTTACATACTTATTTTTTATTTTCTCTTTTTCTTGAAAATTGATTTATTGAAATAATTATTAATTTTAATTCTGATTTTTTTTAATATTATATTTTTCTAGGAGTATCGTATTTATTGTATAGTTCGGACAGAATCAGTTCCCGATCAGAGAGAGAGAAAGAGACGGGGCAGAGGGAGAGAGAATGAAAAATAAAAAATCCAATCCGAGAGACGGAGAGAGAGAGAATAAAACTAGAAGCACTGAATCCACGAGAAACTTGTGTGTGTGAAAATGAAAAAAAGGAAAACCCAGTCCAAGAGAGAATTGGTGAAAGGAAAAACCCAATCCAAGAGAAAGAATGCGCGACTGAGAGTCAAAAAAAGAAAAGCCGAATCTAATACAATCTCAAGAAATGAAGACGGGATATTGGATTGAAATAACCAACATTTGATGCAAGTCAAATTAAATAAAATCAAACATAACATAAAAGAAATATTGGATTGGTTAATGATTTGCAAATTTATTGTGGGGATTGCAAAATTGTTTCACCAATCCAATTATACTTTAAGCTTTTTTATGTTTTTCCTTATTTAAAAAAGATCTTTGTTTTCCCTGCATCTCATTCGTAAAGGGAGTTAAGTGTAACAGGAAAAAAACAGATTGTATCCCCTCTTCTATTTCTCTCTAAAATTTTACCATTTTTTTTTTTGTAGAAAGGGGTAAATTTATTAATCCTTGGTAGCGTATGAATTATTGAAAAAAAGTTTGGTGAGGGGACCATCTATTTGTCCTTCATTGTTAACACTCAAGAGAGAGAATTAATATTAAAAAGATCATCGTTGATTGCGGGTCGAAACTACAAAGCAGTTACGCTCTGGTTGTGGGGCGCTTGGTAAAAAGTTTCAAAACAAAAAAATTATTTTTAAGGAAAAAGTTTATATAAGGTGTCAACTATAGAAGCACCTAAAAAACCTATTGAAAGATGATGTTTTATTAATAGAAACTTCTCCAATTGATTATCATGATCTTGATATACATGAATATGAAAGAAAAATTGAATTTCAAGTTTTAAACATTGTGCATCTTATCACATTATCTGGACTATCCATTTTCAAGATTTTCGAATGCTCATAGATCTACTAGATTTGCACCATTTTCAGAGCTTTCAATTTCATTATAGGGGTGAAATATAGACTCTTAGGCCATAATAAGAGTTTTGGCATTGAAAATACATCTTCTAATGAGATTTTGAGGTGCACCATATCGTGATTGTCTAATGAGACCAATTACCTTTGATACAAGGTGGTTACAATTAATCTTGACCACTGGTTGTAAAAGTGGGTGGCTGCATATATTTCATTGATTAAGCTCAAAGTTCAAAAGATTTTCTCGAACTTTGTGACACACTTAGATGTCAGATTTCACATCAGATGGTTATAAATAATTGTGACCTCCTAAGAGCAAAAGTAAATAGTCTCATTGTTGACAATCCCCCTTAAAAGGTGCACCTATCCTAGAATTTCCATAGTATTAGGTCCCTTTATTTTCTTGTGACATCTGTTCCTCTCTTAATCGTGGCTTAATATTGTATGATAAGTATACCAAATTTTTCTTATGCCTTTGATATCCCTTATATATAAATAAGGGAAAATATCTCTATATCCTTTATTTTTAGGTTTCATTTCTTGATAAACTCAAGGTTTCAAAAGATATCTTCCAATCCTTTGCCCCTTTTAACTTATTTTTTAACCTAAACAAATGTGAGAAAGACATGATCTTTTTAAACCCAATCATCTCTCTTCACTTATATATTCCAAATTTCTCTTTCTCTCTCTTCATGCCTCTCTCATTATCTCTCTCCTCTCATATTTTTCCAAACACCTCCCTCTCTCTCTTTCGGGTAACGTCTCACCTCCATGAAACCCGTCTCTCTCTATAAAAATTTGGGAGGATGGCTACTAGAAAAAGCTCGTCTTTTTAAATTTGTTTGACCTAAAAAAAAGTTTAAATTAGTTCTGAAGATTAGAAGAAATAAAATCTACAATTTTTATACTCCAAGATATCTTTAAAACCTTGAAGCTATTGTGAAATGAAACCTAAAAATAAAAAATACGGAGATATTTTCCTTATAACTAAATCCGAATCCATTTATAACAGTTGCATTGAACGTAAAATTGACTGAGTTAAAGTTGTTTACAGTGGTTGCTTTTGAAGAAGCATTCGCTAATGTTATCGTTACTTCAGTACATTACTAAATTGTCTAAATTTTTGCTCTACACGTACAAATTGTTGCCAATGGTATGTATAACGACAAGGCCTTTATGGTAGCCTGTTACATGCCTTGTTGTTTTATTATTGAAAAGGTTTTTTTGGTCTAAAGATAATATGAAAAGATTACCTAGGAGATCTAGAATCTGTGAATAAGATCCTTTCACTTAAATACCTCCTCAATTATACTCAAAATGTGCCAATTTATTGTTTGGAATCTTCAACTACCAGTGTTATTTTAGAAATTTCTCTCATAATACATCTATGTTATTGAGAAAATATCCCACTTGTTCCTGATTCTAAACCCTAAGCATGCGATTTTTTTGAGGAAAACACATGTTCTTAGTTTGGATCACGAAACAATTTGAGATAATTTTATCGTTTAGGTCAGAGTACCTAAATCAAGTGAAATGATATAAATCATCTTTTACGGAAGTAGGAAACTTGAGCACATAATGTTATTTATGCCATCTGGCTTGGGCCATCTAAAATCGATAAATTACTGGGTATATCCACCTTGTACAGGATTCTATATATTGAAGTACATCTTTTCAGAGAAAATAATAGAGGAAGGCCTTGCGTTAAATGGTCTTTTTAAAGTAATCATTTAGTTGAATCGATAACCGCAGTGGTTTTCTAAGCTAAGGTTAACATTTTACTCTTTTTTTAGAGTGATTTATGTACGGTCCCTATAATTTTTTCTAAAATACAAAATGCTCCACTTTCAACCCACTTTTTTTATTTTTTCTAAAATTGCTCCTTGGTATAAGGATAGCATCCTCAATCTGAATTTTAATTTATTATTTTTTTTCTTTTAGTTTTTTGTTTATAAGGCATTACCTCAAGCTTTAGGGCAGTGCGCTACTAACAAAAAAAACCTAAAAAAAACAAAAACTAAAATTCAATGCAAGGATGTCTACAGATCGAAAGGTAATTTTGAAAAAAAAAAGGGCAAGTTGATCGACTTTCTTTGTAATTTCTACCTGTAAATGAAGCATTTTCGTCGTTACGTAAATTGCACTTTCTGTTACATTTTAGTCGTTACGTAAATTGCACTTTCTTTTAAAAGAATTCGAAAATCAAACTAGTGCTCGTCTTTCATTTGAGTAATGGTTTTCTCCCTATAAATGAAGCATTCGGTTGACACGTAAATTGCTCTTTCTTTTAAGAGAATTCGAAAATCGAACTAGTGCTCGTCTTTCATTTATGTAATGGTTTTCTCCCCAGGTGAGAAAGATATGCATCCTGGAGCTATTCAGCACAAAGAGGGTGCAATCCTTCAGATCCATGAGAGAACAAGAAGCAGCACATTTGGTGAGCTCAATACGTTCATCATGCAGGGTTGGTGAAGTCGACCTCACCGAACTTCTAGGCCCTTTCGCTAATGGCTTACTGTGCCGTGTTGCATTAGGGAAGAACTACTGCGAAGGTGGGGAGTATGAGAGGGAGTTCAAGCGGATGTTAGAAGAGTACCAAGTATTGTTAGGAGGTTTTAGTTTGGGAGATTTTTTCCCTTCTTTAGAAGGATGGTTGAATTTGATCACGGGAATGGCATCGAGGATGAAGAAGACTTTCGAGGATTTTGATCGATTTTTTGATCGAGTGATTGAGGATCACCGCAGGAAATCGAAGGTTCCTGGTGGTGAGAACCATGTGAAGGACCTCGTTGATGTGCTCTTGGAGATTCAAAGTGATGGGCTTGAGCAGATTCCTCTTACCATGGACAACATCAAAGCTATCATATTGGTACCAGCTCTCATACTCTCTCTCTATATATATAGACTCTCTCTCTCTACAGGATCATTTTATCTCAGGTACGAAGAGTTCACAGTAACCTTGATTAATATGTGAAATCTGATCGTCTTGAATGCATAGCAAAGTTAAAAAAAATTTCTGTGGTAGCGAGCCTGATGAGTAGAACACCTCCAGCCATCCAACTTCACATCTAGCTGCTGAAAACCATTGTAACCTTGAATTACAAAAGTTAAATGTTGTCCTTTTGTTCTGCTCATTACTTTAATTGAGTGATATGTTCCTTAGAAATCAATTGCAATTAAGCCTCTTAGCGCACCATTCAAGTACTGAAGCGGTAGTGAGAGAGAGCAGACTTACCAAAGGGTCACATTCCATAACATCACTCTTTGCATTCCTCTATGATGTTGCTCCACTAAATCAATATGATATAGAGTGTCCGCACTCAATCTTGATCATCGTGGACTTTTCCCAGATTCAATCTATATTTGCAATCCTCATGTACTCCGAAGACAAGTTCACCAAACCCCACTTTTCCCTTCTTTTTTTTTTTTGATGTCATTTAATGTTTGATTTCTTTGATAAAACAGTTGAGTGCATAAAACATTGTTTGAATTTTATAATTTAATGAGAAAGAAAATCATGATGAAATTTTTAGAGTGAGTATGATTTGCTAGGTTGCACCAGCAAACAATATAAAAAAGTTTCAAAAACTAAAAATAAGAAAAATACCCCTAAATACTTCAAGGGTATATTGTTATTTGTTTTTGTCAATTGTTTATATTTTTTAGAGTGATTTACCTATGGGTCTTAAATTTTTTTAAAATAAAAAATCTCCATTTGTAGGTGGAAATTACAAAGGTCTTTCAACCTTTTCTTTTTTTTTTTTTCAAAATTGCTCCTAGGCCCAAGGAAATTCTCGCACCAAATTTTAATTTTTTTTTAAGTTTTTTCGTTAGTAGGGCACTACTTTTAAGTTTAAGGCACTGCCCTACTAACAAAAACACTAAAAAAAATTAAAATTACCGAGGATTCCATCCTCGGATCAAAGGGTAATTTTGAAAAAAATAAAAAAAAGGTACGTTGACCCACCTTTTTTGTAATTTTTCACTATAAATTTGAACACAAACTATTCTACTATAAAATTGTAAAATTAAATACATGGGCATACACTTAATTGTCTGGTCAAGAATCAGACAATTGAGAGCAAAACGTATTTTAACGTAGGAAAAACATTAGTTCTTTTTAGATCAGACAACGAGAAAACACAATCAAATATTTTTTGCATGTGTGAAACCACATAAAAAGTTTACCCACCCCCATATGCCCTAGTTGGACAAACAAGTAGTTAACCTCCAAACCATGTATCATTTCATTTCCTAACGTTACTTGATTATTTTGGTTTTTTAAATTGCAATCAATCGAATTGGAAGCATTGCATATTAATTCTTTAATAATATGCAAATTTCACTGTTTGGTGAAAATCAAGATGCTCCCTGAATATGATATTTTATTGAAAGAAACCGCAACTGATTTTACTAGAATAAAAAAGGCTTTTAAAGGAATGCCTTTTTAAGTTCTCTTATAATATTAGAGTTTTTTTATTTTTTGCTTTACTTTTTCTGATAGTTCAGCCACAAGAATCATACTTCACGTTGTGGTTTGTGTTAGCGTAGGATATGTATCATGAAATCAGAGCCATAGACTCCGAGCTCTGTTGGGTTGTCATGATTGCTTTGGCAAATTGGTCTCTTGATTGTGATTTGTTCTTCGCACATCGAAATAGTGGAAATTGTTTTTCATTTGTTAATCAATAGCGATATAAGTTCCAATGAACTGAAGTAGAGGAAACCAATAGATGAAAGAGATATTCAAGATTTTGGATCACTCTTGCATGCCTATTCACGGTTACAGCTTACAACAGGCTCTAGTTACAATTTACGAAATATAGTTTGATATTGCTAATCATAAAGTGTTTGATCTTTTCTTTTTATAGAGATTAGATCCATAGCTGAGCTTTCCTTATTTAAGCATGAATAAATATGTAGGATTTCGGCCTGATCTTGATTGTAATTCTGTTTGACTTTTAAAAATGAAACCAACGCCTAGTTCAGAATTACCCTACCCCCATCCCTCCCCCAAAACCAACAAAAAAAAGAAAAGAAAACAAAAGTGACAATGTAGTCAATGGCTTGTTCATCTTTCACGATCTTTACTTTTCTGACAAATTCATACGATTGTAATTGCAAGCTAAATCAATCGTTGTTGTTTTTTTTTTTTTTTTTCCTTCTAAGGTTCTACAAAATTGAAATTGTTTCTATTGCCCATATCTCTATGTTCTGTAATATATTGACATCATCTTTCAATAAAATGTTTTGGAGCGTTGGAATTTGCATATCAACCAACAATAGTGGTTATTTTTTAATAACAATTTATGAAATGAATCATTATCTCTAATATCTCTATCTATGTATTCTTTGATACAATATTCATTGGCTTTCTAGGACATGTTTGCCGCCGGTACAGACACAACATTCATAACCCTCGACTGGGGCATGACAGAGCTCATTAGGAATCCAAGGGTAATGAAGAAAGCCCAAGACCACATTAGGAGCAAAATTGGACATAAAGAACAAATCGAGGAGAGCGATTTGCAAGAACTAGATTACTTAAGTGCTGTAGTAAAAGAGATCTTTCGGTTACACCCAGCTGCCCCGGTGTTGATTCCTCATTTATCCATGGAAGATGTGAAGATAGGTGAGTACAATATTCCAGCAAAAACCCGATTCTTTGTCAATGTCTGGGCAATTGGAAGAAATCCCAAATCTTGGGATAACCCTGAAGAGTTTTGCCCTGAGCGATTTATGAATAGTTTGATTGATTTTAAGGGCCAAGACTTTGAGTTGTTACCATTTGGTGCTGGTCGTCGGAGTTGTCCTGCCATTACATTTGGGGCAGCCACAGTGGAGCTTGCCCTTGCTAATCTCCTCTACCACTTCAACTGGGAGCTACCCCCCGGGGTGAGACCAGAAGAATTCGACTTGACGGAAGTATTTGGTATAACAATGCATAGGAAAGAACACTTAGTTGTCGTTGCCAAACCATATAACTGATCGATGAGCATAACTTCTGTTTCAGTTGTGATGTGGCTATCTAAGTTTTATTGATGGTCAGGGGGTAACAAGTGCAAATTGTGCGGACCATACTACAATCCATTTGCTGGCGAAGGATAATTAGGAGCAGAGTCATATTCGTTGGAGCATGTTGTTAGAGGTTAGGTAAAGGAACATAGTTCCTTTCAGATTTCCCGTTGGAATTCTGTAAACTTTTCATGCTTGGGTATCTTGGAATTCATGTGTGATATAATGTTCAAATAGCTATATGTGCTGTTATTTAAGTGTACAGTACCTAGCTCCATGGAAGACTTCAAACTCCAATATGTTATGGCTTTTGTGTAATTTTTACACTCCCATATATAAAAGAACCCCTTTCAAGATTTCCTTTTTAATCTTGATTCCTATTTAAGTCCCTTAGATTTATCTTTCGAAGATATTCTCAATTACATTTTATTTGAAATATCCAACCTGTTCTGCTTTATATTCTCTTCTTTCTCTTCATGACACAAAGTCTCCAATTCTATGGAAGTCCTTCCATCCACAAGGAGCAAGCCATCGGAAAAATTACCACCAAAGAATAATCTTCAGATTATGAATATTCCTTGATTCTAATGACAAAACGACATGAGTTTGGCTTTATAAAAGGTGCTTTTACTGTGTGAAACTTGATTAAAGGCCATGCGAGTGAGAAAATTCATGCATGCTCGGTGAAAAGACAATTCCAAGCAAAGATGTTTTAACTTCAAACCTATGATCGGCAACTCATCCATAGTGCTCTATATGAAACCATGTCACTCAAACGCAACGCTTGAACGATTTTGAATCGAAATCCTAAACGGAAATGAATGTGAACAACATTTGGTCCTAAGAGAGCGAAGCACAATATTATGACATCTTGCTCTGGCCCTCAACACCCTAAGCAAGGGGTCGTGTGCACAAAAGTCACAATATAACAGTTTTCAAATACCAGAGTCTACAAAATACTCAATCCACTTATCTCCTTGTTACACATATATTCTTCAATCATTATCGGCAAGAAATCCAAGGTCCGCATACCCATATACGTGTGGTTCTTGAAAGTTGTTGTGCCTGTAGCCCTTCTTGGGGTGAACAACGTAAATTTTTTTATTCTTATGGTATTTGTTTTTTGTTTTGTTTCTCGTACTTTATTTACCAAAAATCAACCTGTTAGGTTTAGAACTTTTGCGCATAATACACATTATCTTCGAAATGCAAGCTTACTCTCTAATAATAAATAAAATGGAATTTTTGTATATATTTCATTTGTTCTTTATTATCGTTCTATATTTGTGTAGGGATAGTTTGGTCTACACTAAATATATATTGTACATAAGCCCTTTTAGGGTTTCATTCTTATTTATGAGAATTGGCCACATATTCTATTTATCTCTATGTCTCTCTCGCTTTCATCTTTGTTTTCTCGAAATCTATCATGGTATTAGAGCACTAAATATCAGATTATTTCTTTGCCTGTGCTCATGCAAGTTATTCATTAATTCATTCATTGCTGATCATAGATTATCGTATTTTTTTGTGAAGTTCAATTAATGGATTGATTTTTGGTGTTATTTTCTCAAACTTGACGGTAAAGAGAGATATCTATTTGTTTCAACTCTAGAGGGAGAAAGTTCATCATTTTTTTGTTCTTTTGCTTTTGCTTTTATTTATCCGTTTTTTCTCTCGACTACCTTTCTTTCGTTTTTTTCTTTTGATTTACTTTCATCCATTTTTTTTGCAACATTACTTAAGCCTTTTATTTGCTTCCTCCAACACCCTTTCTTTCATGGTCCATCTTATTTTTGTGCATCTAAACCTCAATGTTGGCACATGGCTATGAATGAGGAAATTACAGCTTTAGAGGCGAGCCACACTTGGGATTTAGTTCCACTGCCCACTAACAAATATGCTATTGGTAGTAAATGGATTTATAAGGCTAAGTTGTGGGCTGATGGCATCCTGGACCGGCACAAAGCACAATTAGTTGCACAAGTTTATGCCTAAGAATATGCCATTGATTATGAATAAACTTTTGCTCATGTTGCTAAGATGACTACAATTCGTACTCTTTTTGCACTAGCTTCACTTCATGACTGGCCTATGTAGCAGATGGATGTCAAAAATGTTTTTTCTTAATGGAGAACTTCAAGATAAAGTTTATATGTGCCAACCACCTGGGTTTGCTACTCTAGATGCGTCAATGATCTATTGACTTCGTAAGGCAATTTATATTCTTTAACCACCTCCTCGTGCATGGTTTGAGTATTTTACGGATGTCATTTTTGTAACTGGTTTCATTAAAAGTAAACATGATCACCCCATGCTTATTCATACCACAAAGCATATCATTGTATTATCTTTCTATATGTTGATAATATTCTCATTTTTTGATATGATTTTACTTCCAACAGAAATGTGAAGCTACGATTGCGAAAAGAATTTAAAATGAAGGATCTTGGGGAAGTATCTTATTTCTTTGGCCTTGAAATCACTCGTTCTAAATGTAGTATTTATACCCATCAATAGAAGTATGCAGTTGATCTTATTTTCAGTGCCCGTTTGAGGTTGTGGATACACCAATGGAGCTCAATTTTAATTTTTTTGTGCATATTGGAGATCCTCTTCCTAGGCCTATAATGTATCACAAACTCATAGGCTCCCTCATCTATTTCACTATGACATGCCCAGATAATGCATATGTTGTCCATGTTGTAAGCCAATTTGTTTCAGATCCTCGACAACCACATCTATCAACGGATGACTTAATCTTATGCTATGTTCGAGGCACTTTCAATCGTAGGTTATTTTTTGCCACCACGTCCTCTTTAGATCTAAGTGCATATACTAATGTACATTGGACAAGTGATCCAGACACTTGCCACTCTCCTACAAGATATTCTGTACTTCTTAGATCCACCTTAATATCATAGAAGAACAAAAACAATATATTGTCTCCAAGTCAAGTACTGAAGCTGAGTATCGTGCTATGTCTGCTATTGCTAATGAGATTATTTGGGTTTGTGCTTTTCTTAATGACTTCGATGTCACTATTTCAGATCTTATACCTTTATATGCTGATAACAAAGTACAATTAAAATTGCATCTAATCTAGTCTATCATGAGAGGATAAAACATATTAATGCAGATTGCCATTATGTTCGTGACAGCTACCTTGATGTCACATTATCTCTCCCTTTCTTCTACTGCACAAACGACTGATATTTTGAATAAATCTATTACTCAAAAACGCCATGATTTTCTCTTTGATAAGTTAGTGCTTTCCTCATGTCCGCATCAGCTTGAGGGGTGGTAATAATAAATAAAATTTTATTTTTGTATATATTTCATTTGTCTTTTATCGTCTTTGTATATATGTGTAGGGATAGTTTGGTCTACACTAAATATATACTGTATATAGACGCTTTTACGATTTCATTCTTGTTTATAAGAATTGGCCATACATTCTATTTATCTTTAAACTCTCTCTCTTTCATCTTTGTTTTCTCGAAATCTATCACTCTCTTCAAAATACAAGCACTCTTTCTTTCCTAAGTATCTAGGGCATAAGAGCTAAATTGCATCTTACCAGACTGGAAAAAAAAAAAAAGGAAAAGAAAAACACATAGATATGCTAGCTTGTTTGGGTTTCTTCGACAAACTTCAGAATTTTGAATCCTCGATCATCTAAACCAATTTGTACATCTATTGCAGCACTTAAGGGATAAGTACTGTCACTATTAAACTGGAAAAGAAACAGAAAATGTTACCAATTATCACCAGTGCTACTATGAAGTGTTTCATGGAGTTGCCACAAGGAACGAAGGGTTTTTCATATGCACAGCAAGCCCGAATTTTGGGTAAATTATGAAGATCTCTCCTACCATTTCGTTTTTGGGCTAGAATTTGACCAACAGGAAGAGGAAATCGTTCAATAAATATTATAAGCTATATACAAACACTTTTTATGATATAGCTTTATATAAGTCTCTTCAAGCTTTATACTATAGTCATGGGTAGCTTATACAATAGCTAGCAAAATTGCTTACAAATGAATGCCAAAGCGTTTGTATATATGTTTCTAACAAGTTTTAGTACTATATCAGGGAGGGGTTAGAGATTAGCGAAAACCAGGATACTATATAAGTGGTTCGCTTAACCACTTCATGTGTCTAGCTTATAAGTTTTAGCCTCACATTGGAGAGGTGTAAGAGTTTATTGGGCGGCAAGGCAATACAAATATAGTTTACTCTATGCATAAGGTTCACTGATTGCACATAATAAATAGAAAAATAAAAAGTCAATAAAAAACAAAAAACTGGGAACTGGGACCTGGGAACTGGACGATTCAGTTTAGTCCAAATCCCCCAGTTCTCTGATGAAAATTGCTAGGTGCATAAGAACTTGGCCAATCCTGGTTCCCATTGGAAACCGGCCCAATCATCACTAGTTCCATACTGAGATCAACTGATTTCTAATCGCTGGTCTGTCAAACATTGACCAAACTCCATGTTACGCATATAATCCTTAATAATGTGCTGTTGTGGCAGTTTTTAGTTTTTACCCTCCAACTTCGGTTTACTTATCCTCCAACTTTGGGTTATTCGGATTACATTAAGTCATGCCTTACTCAATGAGCCATTCTGTATTCCAAGCTCATGGGTGCGCACCAATGCTTGCAATTATAGAGGGATTTTCTGTACATCACCATTGGAGGGCTCTTCAGAGCTTGTAGTCATTGGTACAGATCTCAACCTTGGTTTGAAGGGACCTTTCTCTGATCTCTCTAATTGCTAATCTCTCTCCACCTCAAAACCAACAGGTTCAAAGGCACATTCCCTGAGTTTGGACTTTCTCTAGCTGAGAACGTTTGAGCAACAGCATATTTACAGGGCCCTTCCCTTTTGTTGTGTTATAATTCTGGTCTCATATACCTTGACATTGGATTCAATAGGTTTCGTGGGGTTTTGTTTGATAACTACCTATTTCTTTACATGGTATACGAACTTAGTTTTGCATGTGGCGGAAATGATGCCATCCAATTGGCATACTTTCTATGAAATGCGATCACTCTCTTCGTCCTTGCTGTGTACAGCCTAAGAGCTAACTCACAGCTTACTTCAATTGGAAAAAAAGAAAGAGAGATACATTAGCTTGTTGGATTATTTGGGAAAAATTTCATCACTCGCCTCTGAGTTCGCCCACTATCGACTTAACACGGCACCTAACCTTTCCTGTCACCCTTTCCCTTTAAGCTGACAAGGGTTCGAACCCTGGAGGTGAAACCAAAATGAAAATTAGCATTACTAAAGAATTGGAAAAGAACACAGAAAATGTTAAAAATCGCCACACTGTTAACATGAAGTGCTTGCCACTAGTAGCAAAGGGGTTTTCTTGAGCACTGTGAGCCCTGAATCTTCTGTCATGTCTAGATCCTTAAGATTCATTCCATTAGGCAATGCCCAATCAAAACAAAGCAAGAGATTGGCCAATGCAAGCTCGATAACACTTGCAGCAAAGGAAATTCCAGGGCCCCCCCTTCGGCCGGCCCCAAATGGTATCAGCGCAAAATCTTGGCCCTTGAAATCAATATCACTACCTATAAACCTTTCGGGTCTAAACACTTGTGGGTCTACTCAATAGTCTGGGTGCCTCCCAATTGCCCAAGCATTCACCAAAACTCTGGTCTTTGAAGGGATAAAGTAGGCTTTTATGTCGCAATCCTCTACCGATTCATGAGGAACCAATAATGGAGTTGGAGGGTGCAATCGCAAGATCTCCTTCACCACTGCTTTCAGGTAATGGAGCTGGTGTAAGTCTCTCTTCAATCATGTTTGTGTTACTGCTTTTAGCTATGCTGCGTAATTCGTCTTTGGCTTTTTTCATTGCCAATTGGTTCTTCATCAGCACAGACATTCCCCATACTAGTGTTGTTGCAGTGGTATCTGTCCCAGCTGCAAACATATCCTGCAAACATTCACAATTCAGTGTTCAGCTTATAGCGACTAATTAACAATGTCGACCAATGTGGCTGCCATTAAAGGTACTTGCGGTATATGTATATATAGATCACACTTTTCTGGTAATTGCTTTTCTGGTCATATCATACTTAATGACTCAAAACAAAGAATATGTGGTGACATATCATACTTTTCTGGTTATTGCTAAATTTTAATGTTAGATGACCTTTGCCAGATGTATAGAAGGGGAAGTTCAAAACTTAACTTTGGCTGAAATCAATGCCCTTTTCCTTTTTCTTTTCTTTTTTTTGATAAGTTAATGGCGACAAATGAGGGTGGGGCTTACGTTGAGGCCTCAGCCCCCTGCACCACCGACACCCGAAGCCCATTACCCATGCTAGTCAATCATAATTTGGCAAATATATTCCTCATTTTTGTTAGTTGAGCAGTAGGATTTCAAACATGCATCAAAAATACCAAATATATTTATATATAATTGAATAATTGGAAAATGTTAATAATTACTTATTTTTTAGTTGCACCAGATTTCAATATTAAAACTACTTGGAGAAAATTAAAAAAAAATCAAATTCCAAGGAGCAGTGCAGAATTTTTATTGCTGGAGAGAGAGAGAGAGAGAGAGAGAGGAATTGTGAAATGCCCTCACTCCCAGAGGAGGAGTTAGAGAATTGCAGAAAAGAGTGAAATATGTTCAATTTGTTACTTACCATAACAACACTTTTGATGTTATCGGTAGAGAGGGTGAAATCAGGGTGCCCTCTTTCTGGAGCTGCAGCAGTACATCCACCAAGTCCTTCTCCTCCTCTTCCTCCTCGTCCTCCTTCCCATGAGTAGGAAGAAGGTGCTCAGCGATTACTTTCTCAAGGAATGAATCCCTATGCCTGAAGCTTTTCTCCAACCTCCTTTGAAACCCTGTCAAATATTTCACCCACTCCAATGATGGAAAGAAGTCGCCCACAAAGAAGCCACCAATCAACGACTTGGAAGACTCAAATATCTCCCTCAACTCCGGCTCCTCCTCCCAATAACTCTTCCCAAGTGCTACTCTGCAGACCACATTGTTACTGAGAGAAAGAAACGCCTCTGTCAAATTGACAGGAGCTTTAGCTTTGGAGGATACAAAGATCGAGTCGACGAGGCGCCCCACTTCCTCTTTTCGCACAAACCTGAACGACTGGACCCTCTTCGAGCTGAGGAGCTCCAGGATGCAAATCTTCCTTACGTGGCGCCAATATGATCCATATGGTGCAAAGGCAACATTTGTGCTGCCGTAGGTGAGGTAGTTGGTGGCCACAAGGATGGACCTGCTACAAAAGGCGTGGTCATAAGTCTTCATGACGAGCTCGGCCATCTTAGGAGAGGAGACTACCAGAGTGGGGACTCGGCCCAATTTAAGGTGCATGAGCGGTCCATAGATCTTGGCAAGATGGGCTAGAGAGCGATGCGGCAGGGAACCTAGTTGGTGGAGGCTACCGATGATGGGGAGCTCCAAAGGAAAGGGTGGTCCCTTCTTTTCGCTGCCTTACTGCTTGTTGCGGCAGAGATAGAGGAGTAAGAGGACTAGAGTGGAGAGGAGAGGGATAATCAAAGTAGTTAACATAGGTTGCTGGCCATGTAAGAGGCCATGAGTGAGAAGGAAAGAAGAGAGAGTTTCCATTGCTGATTGTGAGTTCCCTGCAAGGTTCATGGAAGCCTGGTTTTTGGGATGATTGGTAGAAAAGAGTAGAAGCTGGGGCTTAGTGTGTTTCTGGGATGCTTAGCCTTCTAATGCAATTCACTAACATACAGTGACAGAGCACACGCACCTCTGTTATTTCTTATTCTCTCTTAGTAATTGAGAAATGGGAATGTTAAAGTATGCCCTGAAATAATGGAAAATGTTGAGTTGATCTTTGAGGACCTCTACTTCCTCTGTTCTCTTTTGTATAGGTTTCCTGGAACTCAAACCTGTGGAAGGAGAATCAAGGTGTAGGAGTTGGATAAGGACTACCAGGAAATTGATGTCAATTCACTAGTGAGTGGTTGAGATATATATCATTTCCTTTTAGGAAATTATAAATTACACGAGGTGGGCTCTGCACCATGCATGGCAAGGCCAACCGGTCCTCTACCAAACGGGTCTAGGAATCGTGGATCCCGATGGGCAATCTGGCCTAAGGACTACCATTAAAAAATAGAAAATTTGAGAAATAACTTACTAAAAAAGAAAACGGTAGGGCTGGATAGGCAATTTCTATCAAGCCGGTTCCTACCTGAAATCTCCCGGTTCCCAATGTATTAAAAAAAAGTTACCTTACCCTTATGAAAATCAATCCGGATCAAGCTATTAGAATTGACATTGGTATTTTTAAAAAATATTTACCGAAACCAAACGGCTATTGGGCGCTTTTGGCGTACCATAAACCATACAAAAGATTGTAGGATGCCCTATGGAAGCATCCATCTAATTTTCACTTATTAATATTATTCTGCTAAGATTCATTCTCTCTAGTCCTACTTCCCCGGTCATACTATTGGGATTGCTCCTCTCTCTCCCTAACCTCAAATCAAAAGCCTTTATCAACGTGTTGCTTTCCAAATCTCACTTGTAGAAAGTGGTGGGGTGAAATAATTGAAACGCATCCCCAAAATAATTGAAAGAGGGCATCCCATAAGGATACGGGCTCCTGCTAACTCTCGTCCCATTCCATTCCAAAAAACATAGTTGTCATGGTTTTTAGTACAAAAGATAATGCATCTTGCAACACGTTGTTTAGACCGTCCATTTTTCAAGATTTTCATATATTTACTTGATTTAACCGGTTTTAGAGTTCAAAATTTTATAATTAAATATAAAAATACATTTTAAAATAATCCTAATACTTGTTTACACCAACATTACATATTATAATAGACCTTAATTGGATTGTTTAAGCTTGTAAGCTTATAGAAACCACACCCTCTGTGTAATGCATAAGTTAACCTGCAATTTCTTTAGATCTCTTGGTCATTGATCCCAATTCCAAACAAAACTACACAATCATACAGATCAGCTTTTACAATGTGAGACCCCTAAAACTCAATACGTCAGTGTGGTCAATACAATATTTTGCACACAAATTTCATAGTTATTAAGTAAGGTTTTCATGGGTTACTTCTTGGTTGGAAATCTTATTGTTCTTTTTCTTTTCTTTTTTCTTGAATGAGATATGTCAGTTTTTCTTATTCTTTTAGAATTATCTAGAATTAATTTTTGTGATTTTCATAATAGAAAATGTCGTAAAATGGTGTTGGAGAAGTTAGAAGGTTAGAATGCTGTCCCCCTTTTGCGATATGCCTATATGTGATTGTCTTATCCTTCCTTTAGATATCATAGTTTTTAACTAAGAAAAAAGTTTATATAAGTGTGAGGTTCTAAACAATCAAATTAGCAGAGCGTCAACTTTCAAGATTTTCCAATTTGCATAGATAGATTTTTTGAAGCTTTTACACTATTCTTTTGAAGACTTTAAATTTTATGATCAAAGGCCACTAAATATTTGCAGCGTAGTTTGGAATGAACAGAGTGTACAACAATAAGTCATTCTACTTCTTTGAACAGAGTAATGCCTACGAATCACACATCGATGAGATCATCTATTTCCTCGAACAAAGTCGTGCAGATCAAAATCTGCTGGCTACAAATATTAATTTTATTTTTAGAGTTTGAGTGGAGTTTTTTATTTTTATCTATTAGGATTAATAATTAAAACTAGTTTTTTTAGATTTAGTTTGATAAGTTTGTTAATTTTAGTCCATCATTAATTTGAAATAATCTAAAAAATGGTTGACCCTAGTGATTTAAAACTCGACAAATCGAAACGGACTCACCCGGTTCGACACGAGAATCAGTACCCCGTGTCGATTCTTCTAAAAAGCATAGACTCGCCCGGTTCTTAACAGTAAATCGTTTGAATGATGTCACATATCGGAGTATGACATCACAATTCGTTGGAATGACATCACATATCGGAGTATGATATCACAAATCGTTGGAATGACATCACATATCGGAGTATGACATCACAAATCGTTGGAATGGCATCACATATCGGAGTATGACATCACAAATCGTTGGAATGACATCACATATCGGAGTATAACATCACAAATCGTTGGAATGATATCACATATCGGAGTATGACATTCGGTTATAAATGGTCACATATCAGAGTATGACATCACAAATATTTGGAATGACATCACATATTGGAGTATGACATCACAAATCATTGGAATGACGTCACATATCGAAGTATGACATTTGGTTATAAATGGTCACATATCGGAGTATGGCATTCGGTTATAAATGGTCAGTTATAAATGACCGAGTCATTGGATGAGGGTATTTTTGTAATTTAGTTTTAAAATAATCATTTTACAAGGAATGCCGCATGTACATCATGCTACATCGCCCTGCTCACTTTTTTTATCACCCTAATGAGTAAGGTATTGAGGAGGTATTTATTCCCCTCAAACTTCTTTTTCTTCTTCGATGTAGGATTCGAACACGGTAATAAAACGTTGAGATGTTAATTCAATATATTATTATTATGAAAAGCATCATACTTTGTGACGTGGTGCAATTGATTATCACCTACGTTTTCATCTTGGATGTCTCAAGTTCGAACTTGGGCTTATTTATTTTTCAAAAAGAATAAAAATAAGAAAATAATGTTGTCAAAAAAAAAAAAAAAATGTTGTCAACAAAAATAAAAGAAAAAAAATAAATAATAAAAGGTAATACAACAAGCAGTTATTGTAAAAAAAAAAAAAAAAGGTAATACAACATCTTCTTATTTTTTTTGTCAAATAAAAAAAAGTAATATAACAAGTACTTTTTGTCAAAAATATCAATTAAAATGTATAAAAAAATAAAAGGTGCCTTGGCAGCATCATTTTCTTATTTTTCTTATCAAAAAAAAAAAGCTAATACAACAAGCTAAAGAAAAAAGTAATACAATATCTTCTTATTTTTATTGTCAAAAATAAATAAAAGGTAATACAACAAGTATCATATTTTTCTTGTCAAAAAAATATAAAAGGTAATGTAACAAGTATTTATTGATACAACATATATTTCTTAATACAACCTAGGAATAAATGGTCTAATTATATTTGTTATTTTTATGACAAGGTGATCTTTAACATAAATTTAGGAATATTAATTTAAAGATAGGGTTCATACAATGATGCCATTTGAAATCTCTCTCTTTACTAACAATCTCCTTCACTAAATTTATTCTAGAAGCCTAAAAAATTAAATTTTTGAAATTTAAATTGTTATTTTCAAAATTGGTACACATTCTAATAATTTCTACATTGAAAACCAAATATTTTATTTTATTTATTAATTTATTTGCACTATAAATCATATAGTGTACTATTTTTCTTACAGTTGTCAATAATACATTTTAAATTAAATGATATTATAAGATATTTTAGATTTGTTATTATTTGTATAATAAAATAATTATAAAAAACAAGCCAACAATTTTAATTTCAGTATATAATATTGTAGTTAGTTAGGTTATAGTAATTTTGAATTATAGTTAGTTAAGCTATAATAATTTGGTTTTTTTTTTTAACGGATTAGGTTTTCCGCCAATTTGATATTTTAGTGGCCATTTTTTCATTGATTTAATCCATTCTTTATTGTAGTTCATGTATGATTATATACTGTATCCATGATAATTCTATGATTTTTTTTTTGTGTGATGTAAATTTAATGGTTAACATAAGTTCACACAGGGAAAAAACATCTTAATATTCACAAATTGATGAAGAAAACAAAAGTTAATAATGTAGTACCCTCATTTCTTATTTAATTCCTAAAAAACAACATTTATAACTAATTTTAATAAATTTTTTGAATTTTTTTCAGGCTTAATCCAACCAATTTGGCCGATTCCCGATCCGAATCACTGATTCACTGATCTAGATGGGTCTTTGGGGTGCCCGATCTGAGCCGATCCGTTTTTAAACCACTGGTTCCCTTTTGAATTGGTAATATGTGTTTTATGAGCGTTTTTTTAGATAAGGGTGTGTGTAACCTTAAATAATCTAATTAAGGCGCACCTCCAAATTTTATCATAACATGTAATTTTGTAGTAAAAAATTTCGAGGATTATCTTAAAATCTATTTTCATATCTAATTAAAAAATTTTAAACTCCAAAAATAGTTAAAATCAAGGAGATCTATAAACATATGAAAATCTTGAAAATAGACAGCCTAGATAATGTGTTGCAAGATGCACTATTTTTTAGACTCAAAAACTTTTTTTTTTTTTATATTCATATATCTTGATGTCGAAATGATCAAATAGAGAGTTTTTCAACATTAAAACAACCTTTCTGATAGATTTTTGAGGTGCATATGTAATTCTACATTTTAGGGTTACAACCTTATATAAACTTTTCGTTTGGGATAATGTTCTGTAATAGGAGTTGGGAGAAGGATATCTTTCGTATATAGATAAGAGTTGCATTATTTGTTTAGATGGCATGGAGCATCCTAAGTTCCTAACATTAAGGGACTGCGTCATAAAGGGACTGCGTCATGACATTAGGAGGCATACACCCTCGTTAGATAAGGAAGAGAATATATATTTTTTAGAAAGTTTTGGAAAGGACCCTAATATAAAAGGGTTACTCGTGCAATGTAAATGGCGGTGAATTTTGATTGAATGAAAAAACATTAATCTTTATAGATCGTATAGAGAGAGAGTGGTCTTTTTGTGAGTGTTTTTTTTTCTTTTGAATTTGGTCTATGCTGAAATACTCGAATCTGCACGTTTTGTTCTTTCTTTTCATGATTTTTTTCATGATTTTTTAATTTTTTTCTTAGACACGATTAATTTTATTAGTATTATTTACTGATAAATTTTATACTGCATCACAAAGCAACCCCTATGAATCCACCAAGACAAGGAACATGAACACTTAGACAAATTTTCAGAAACAACCAATAACGCCCAAATTTATCATTCACAGATAAAAAATTCGGAAAGGAGAACCTCACAAACTCAATTGCATATAAAAATCAGTCAGCATATCTTCAAAACATTCAAATATAGCTTACTCTAGCACTTTGTATGCCTTGCCTATACATAAGGTTTCGCCCATTGCTCCTGAAAAAGGAAAAATAAAAAGTTAATGAAAAAAAGGGAACCGGATGATTCAGCTAGTCCAAATAGCGCAGTTCTATAATGACAAATGAAAATGGTAGATGCATAAGGGTTGATCTCACCCAATTAGAAAAATGCTAGATACATAAGGGTTGAGCTCACCCAATTAGAGTCCTCTAGCACAAATACGGATGCTCGCAGTGGAATGCGGATATCTGGAACATAAGCATATGTCAAAGTCGATGTGTGTGTATGAGTAGAAAACATACAAATAAAGCAAATAACTTAGCCCTGAGATTTTATGTGACTCACCATTTCAAGCTACGTCCATGAGAGAAATTGACAAATCTACTATTTTACGATAGTCTTCCAAGAAATAAACTTTCTTGGGTTTACTGATTTTTTTTAAATATTTTTCTCTCTAGGTTTTCTTCTCTAAGGTTTCCTCTCTCCCCGATTTTTCTTTTCTTTCTAGAGGCTTTCTCTCTCTAAAAGAAAATGTTCACTATTTTTCCCTTTTTCTTCTCTTCTCTATCTTTTTTCTTTATATAAAGAATAAGAAAATGATCACTGACTCTTTCATCTTCTTCTTCTCTTTAAGAATAAGGGTAACTTTCTCTCTCTCTTCTTTTTCTCTATCAGATAGTGATAACTTTTTCTCTTTTATTCTTCTATTTAAGAAAATGATAACTTTCTATATCATCGTCTTTTCTTCTTCTCTGCAAATGGAGACATCTTGTATGTTTCAATACATCAAGAAAAGCTCAAGAAATGGCCCAAGAGAAGTACGCCCCAAAAATGACCCAAGAGCTTTGATTAAAACCAAGAGTAACCATAAACCCCTAATGCAATTGATTTTATCGGCCAATGAGATAAAGACCAATATAGAAATAATATCACATAACCTCCTAAAAGGTGAAGTATTTCTATCTATTTAAGTTAGAGACATCCCATAATGCATGGGTTCATGATCTGGTCAACAAGTCATAACTTTTTGTTTTCTAAACTGCCTTTCTCGAAAGACTATTTTCATTGGTGCCCATCCTTTATGGGATGGGATACCCAACAATAAGAACTGGGCCAATCATGGTTCCCATTGGAAACCGGCCCAATCATCACTAGTTCCATACCTAGATCAAGCGATTTCGATCTTAACCGCTGGTCTATCTAACATCGAGCAAACCTATCTCCTTGTTACACATAATCCTTAATCATGGGTTGTTGTTGTTGTTTTTCCTCTCGAACTTCGGTTTACTCATACTCGAACTTCAGTTTACTCATACTCATACTCACAATGTAACGTCTCTACATGATTTTAACATTAACTTTTTGTACAAAATATTTTAACACTAAATTTTAGCCATCCACTCTTCTCTTAAACTCGCACCTGTAGAAAATATAAAAAATAATATTCTCAAGAAATAAAGTGATAAAAATACCCCTAAAAGTTT